>NC_057813.1:128293552-128505026 GCF_018294505.1 Triticum aestivum | reverse complement strand
CTAGGGTTTCCTAGAGTCCACCTTTTCCTCCGGCGCCGCCGGAGTCCACCCAACGAATCCACCGTTCCGATCAGTGTTCGCGACCGGTAGCCGCTAGGGTTTGCTCTCGGGATCGTACCTGAGGGGTTGCATGGCGGAACCGGAAACCCAGGTGCTCGGGGGCGGAAAGAAGGCAGTTCATGGCGTGCTAGGGTTTAGTGCGGAGGCGGGAGCTGCAGGAGGTCAGAGGACGGAGTCTAGGACGCCTCTGGGTGCTGATGGGGTTGAATCCATGGGGGCGAAGGGGGCTGAGGTCGAAGACGAAGATCGGGTAGAAGATTCAGATCGGGATGAGGAGACTATTGGATGGGATCAATTCGGCCCAAACCCAGAGTTGGAGGACATGTTTGAAGGCCTGAAGCTTCATGGTGAGGAAGAGGAGGACCTCGATCTCTCAGGGGAGGTAGATGAGTTGATTAAGGATGTTCGTTGGCTGTGTTTGTTTCGGGTGCATACCATGAGGCCGTTTAGCCATGCGGCGGTGCTGAATTCAATGCGTAATGCATGGGCGTGTGCCCAAGGTGTTACCTTCAACATCAAAGGGTCGAACCTGTTCTTGGCTCAGTGTCATTGCTTGGGCGATTGGAAACGTGTAATGGATGGAGGACCGTGGCAATTTCGAAAGGATCCGGTGGTCATTGTGGAGTATGATGGGTTCACCAACGTCTCTGAATATGCGTTGGATATGTATCCGTTGTGGGCAAGGATCAAAGGCTTGACGGATGGACTCACAAGGAAGAAGGAATTGGCAGAGAAGGTAGCAAAGAAGGTCGGTGAGCCGCCGTTTACGGTGGTAGTTAATGAGGGGAGGATTAACCCTGCTAGCCATTTAAGGGTTAGGGTCTTTGTGAATGTTCAGAAGCCATTGGTGAGATTTGTGAGTATCACACTGAAGGAGATGAAACGGTACCCTGTTACGTACGAGAAGCTGCCGGACTTCTGTTTTTTCTGCGGTTGCATGGGACATGTGGTTGAGGAGTGTGGGGACGGCGTTCATGATCCCGGCGAATGTGGATGGGGGGATTGGTTGCATTGGAGTAGTGAGCCGGGCATGTCGGGAGGTGGAGTAGGAAGAGGTAGAGGAGGGAGGGCTGCAGGCCAAGGAGGATGGGAGGGTGGAGCATGGAGGGCTGGTAGAGGTGGAGGTAGAGGAGCAGGAGGTTTAGGTGGAAGAGGTGGATCAGAGGGAGCTCATGCAAGTAATGTTGTTGTTGATACTCGGCCGGTGGAGGGTGGTGCACACAATATGTAAGGTGCCGCCAATATGGGTGATGATGAATTGCGGACGGCCCATAAGAGGCTTATGGGGGCGGATGGTGCTGTTATGGTTCGCGGGCAACCAGTGCCAAACTTGATGGGCAAAGTCCTGAATACAGTCCTGATGCTAGAGGGAGGGGGTGGTTCAGGGGTGAATGTGGCTCCTTCATCCACACCGGGCAAGGTGCCAATCATGAAGAGAAGGAAGCAAGGGGAAGAAGGGAATGATGGTGACACAAACATGACTGATGAGGCGGCCTCCTTCGTGGGGGACCGCCGGGTCCAATGAATATCTTAAGTTGGAACTGCAGGGGAGGGGGGAATCCCCGGACAGTTCGTGAGCTAGCGACTATTTGCCAGTCGCATTCCCCCAAGTTGGTTTTTCTTTCTGAAACTAGGCAAAAGGCGGAAAAGATGAGGAGGGTCCGTGGTCGTCTCGGCTTGAAGGGTTTTTGTGGTGTGGATAGTGCGGGCATGAGTGGTGGGTTGGCTCTGTATTGGCATGAGTCGTATGTGGTGGAGATCCTTGACAAAACCGATCGTTATATTGATGCTCAGGTGCAGGTAGATCAAAACGCAGAAAAATGGAGAATCACTTGTGTATATGGAGAGCCGAGGGTTGAAAATAGACATATTATGTGGGAAAAGCTGCAGAACCTGAAAACCACGAGTGACTTACCATGGTTAGTAGTGGGAGATTTTAATGAGGCAATGTGGGACTTGTTGGGGAATGTTGCAGAAAATTAAAATTTTTCCTACGGTTTCACCAAGATCCATCTATGAGGTCATCTAAGAAACGAGTCAAGGGAGTGAGTTTGCATCTACATACCACTTGTAGATCGCGTACGGAAGCGTTCGAGGGAGCGGTGATGATGGAGTCGTACTCGACGTGATTCAGATCACCGATGACCAAGTGCCGAACGGACAGCACCTCCGCGTTCAACACACGTACGGTACGGGCAACGTCTCCTCCGTCTTGATCCAGCAAGGAGGAAGGAGAGGTTGAGGAAGACAGCTCCACCGGCAGCACGACGGCGTGATGATGGTGGAGAGGCAGTACTCCGACAGGGCTTCACCGAGCACACAACGGAGGAGGAGAGGTGTTGGGGAGGGGAGGGCTGCGCCTTGGCTTGTGGTGCGGCTGCCCTCCCCTCACCCCTCTATTTATATGGGAAGGGGCAAGGGGGGCCGGACCCTCTAGATGGGATCTAGAGGGGGGCGGCGGCCAGGAAGGGGTGGCTTGCCCCCCAAGCAAGGGGGTTGCGCCCCCCTTAGGGTTTCCCCCCAACCCTAGGCGCAAGGGCCCAAGGGGGGGCGCCCAGCCCACCAGGGGCTGGCTGCTATCCCACGCAGCCCATGTGGCCCCCCGGGAGGGGTGGCCCCTCCCGGTGGACCCCCGGAACCCCTCCGGTGGTCCCGATACAATACCGGTATGACCCCGAAACTTTCCGGTGTCCGTTTGACAACTTCCCATATATAAATCTTTACCTCCGGACCCTTCCGGAACTCCTCGTGACGTCCGAGATCTCATCCGGGACTCCTAACAACATTCGGTAGTCACATACAAGTCTTCCTAATAACCCTAGCGTCACCGAACCTTAAGTGTGTAGACCCTACGGGTTCAGGAGACACGTAGACATGACCGAGACGGCTCTCGGGCAATAACCAACAGCGGGATATGGATACCCATGTTGGCTCCCACATGCTCCTCGATGATGTCATCGGATGAACCACGATGTCGAGGATTCAATCAACCCCGTATGCAATTCCCTTTGTCAAACGGTATGTTACTTGCCCAAGACTCGATCATCGGTATCCCAATACCTCGTTCAGTCTCGTTACCGGCAAGTCACTTTACTCGTACCGTAATGCATGATCCCGTGACGAGACACTTGGTCACTTTGAGCTCATTATGATGATGCACTACCGAGTGGGCCCAGTGATACCTCTCCGTAATACGGAGTGACAAATCCCAGTCTCGATCCGTGTCAACCCAACAGACACTTTCGGAGATACCTGTAGTGCACCTTTATAGTCACCCAGTTACGTTGTGACGTTTGGTACACCCAAAGCACTCTTACGGTATCCGGGAGTTACACGATCTCATGGTCTAAGGAAGAGATACTTGACATTGGAAAAGCTCTAGCAAAACGAACTACACGATCTTGTGCTATGCTTAGGATTGGGTCTTGTCCATCACGTCATTCTCCTAATGACATGATCCCGTTGTCAATGACATCTAATGTCCATAGTCAGGAAACCATGACTATCTGTTGACCAACGAGCTAGTCAACTAGAGGCTCACTAGGGACATGTTATGGTCTATGTATTCACACGTGTATTACGATTTCCGGATAATACAGTTATATCATGAATAAAAGACAATTATCATGAACAAGGAAATATAATAATAACCCTTTTATTATTGCCTCTAGGGCATATTTCCAACAGTATCCCACTTGCACTAGAGTCAATAATCTAGTTACATTGTGATGAATCGAACACCCATAGAGTTCTGGTGTTGATCATGTTTTGCTCGCGAGAGAGGTTTAGTCAACGGATCTGCGACATTCAGATCCGTATGTACTTTGCAAATATCTATGTCTCCATCTTGAACATTTTCATGGATGGAGTTGAAATGACGCTTGATGTGCCTGGTCTTCTTGTGAAACCTGGGCTCCTTGGCAAGTGCAATAGCTCCAGTGTTGTCACAGAAGAGTTTGATCGGCCCCGACGCATTGGGTATGACTCCTAGGTCGGTGATGAACTCCTTCACCCAAATAGCTTCATGTGCTGCCTCCGAGGCTGCCATGTACTCCGCTACACATGTAGATCCCGCCACGACGCTCTGCTTGCAGCTGCACCAGCTTACTGCTCCACCATTTAACATATACACGTATCCGGTTTGTGACTTAGAGTCATCCAGATCTGTGTCGAAGCTAGCGTCGACGTAACCCTTTACGACGAGCTCTTCGTCACCTCCATAAACGAGAAACATGTCCTTTGTCCTTTTCAGGTACTTCAGGATATTCTTGACTGCTGTCCAGTGTTCCTTGCCGGGATTACTTTGGTACCTCCCTACCAAACTCACGGCAAGGTTTACATCAGGTCTGGTACACAGCATGGCATACATAATAGATCCTATGGCTGAGGCATAGGGGATGACACTCATCTCTTCTTTATCTTTTGCCGTGGTCGGGCATTGAGCCGAGCTCAATCTCACACCTTGCAATACAGGCAAGAACCCCTTCTTGAACTGATCCATTTTGAACTTCTTCAAAATCTTATCAAGGTATGTGCTTTGTGAAAGACCTATGAGGCGTCTCGATCTATTTCTATAGATCTTGATGCCTAATATATAAGCAGCTTCTCCAAGGTCCTTCATTGAAAAACACTTATTCAAGTAGGCCTTAATGCTGTCCAAGAATTCTATATTATTTCCCATCAAAAGTATGTCATCTACATATAATATGAGAAATGCTACAGAGCTCCCACTCACTTTCTTGTAAACGCAGGCTTCTCCATAAGTCTGCATAAACCCAAACGCTTTGATCATCTCATCAAAGCAAATGTTCCAACTCCGAGATGCTTGCACCAGCCCATAAATGGATCGCTGGAGCTTGCATACTTTGCTAGCATTCTTAGGATCGACAAAACCTTCCGGCTGCATCATATACAGTTCTTCCTTAAGATAACCGTTAAGGAATGACATTTTGACGTCCATCTGCCATATCTCATAGTCATAGTATGCGGCAATTGCTAACATGATTCGGACGGACTTAAGCTTCGCTACGGGAGAGAAAGTCTCATCGTAGTCAATCCCTTGAACTTGCCGATAACCCTTAGCGACAAGTCGAGCTTTATAGATGGTAATATTACCATCCGCGTCCGTCTTCTTCTTAAAGATCCATTTGTTTTCTATCGCTCGCCGATCATCGAGCAAGTCAGTCAAAGTCCATACTTTATTTTCATACATGGATTCTATCTCGGATTTCATGGCTTCAAGCCATTTGTTGGAATCTGGGCCCGCCATCGCTTCTTCATAGTTCGAAGGTTCACCGTTGTCTAACAACATGATTTCCAGGACAGGGTTGCCGTACCACTCTGGTGCGGAACGTGTCCTTGTGGACCTACGAAGTTCAGTAGCAACTTGATCCGAAGTACCTTGATCATCATCATTAATTTCCTCTTCAGTTGGTGCAGGTATCACAGGAACATTTTCCTGAGATGCACTACTTTCCGGCTCAAGAGGTAGTACTTCATCGAGTTCTACTTTCCTCCCACTTACTTCTTTCGAGAGAAACTCTTTTTCCAGAAAGGATCCGTTCTTGGCAACAAAGATCTTGCCCTCGGATCTTAAGTAGAAGGTATACCCAATGGTTTCCTTAGGGTATCTTATGAAGATGCATTTTTCCGACTTGGGTTCGAGCTTTTCAGGTTGAAGTTTCTTGACATAAGCATCGCATCCCCAAACTTTCAGAAACGACAGCTTAGGTTTCTTCCCAGACCATAATTCATACGGTGTCGTCTCAACGGATTTAGACGGTGCCCTATTTAAAGTGAATGTAGCTGTCTCTAGAGCGTATCCCCAAAATGATAGTGGTAAATCGGTAAGAGACATCATATACCGCACCATATCCTATAGAGTGCGATTACGACGTTCGGACACACCGTTACGCTGAGGTGTTCCAGGTGGCGTGAGTTGTGAAACGATTCCACATTTCCTTAAGTGTGTACCAAATTCGTGACTTAAGTATTCTCCTCCACGATCTGATCGTAGGAATTTTATCTTTCGGTCACATTGATTCTCTACCTCATTCTGAAATTCCTTGAACTTTTCAAAGGTTTCAGACTTGTGTTTCATTAAGTAGACATACCCATATCTACTCAAGTCATCAGTGAGAGTGAGAACATAACGATATCCTCCGCGAGCCTCAGCGCTCATTGGACCGCACACATCGGTATGTATGATTTCCAACAAGTTGGTTGCTCGCTCCATTGTTCCGGAGAACGGAGTCTTGGTCATCTTGCCCATGAGGCATGGTTCGCACGTGTCAAATGATTCATAATCAAGAGACTCCAAAAGTCCATCGGCATGGAGCTTCTTCATGCGCTTGACACCAATGTGACCAAGGCGGCAGTGCAACAAGTATGTGGGACTATTGTTATCAACTTTACATCTTTTGGTATTCACACTATGAATATGTGTAACATTACGCTCGAGATTCATTAAGAATAAACCATTGACCATAGGGGCATGACCATAAAACATATCTCTCATATAAATAGAACAACCATTATTCTCGGATTTAAATGAGTAGCCATCTCATATCAAACGAGATCCAGATACAATGTTCATTCTCAAACTTGGCACAAAATAACAATTATTAAGGTTTATAACTAATCCCGTAGGTAAATGTAGAGGTAGCGTGCCGACGGCGATCACATCGACCTTGGAACCGTTCCTGACGCGCATTGTCACCTCGTCCTTCACCAGTCTCCGTTTATTCCGCAGCTCCTGCTGTGAGTTACAAATATGAGCAACGGCACCGGTATCAAATACCCAGGAGTTACTACGAGTACTGGTAAGGTACACATCAATTACATGTATATCAAATATACCTTTAGTGTTGCCGGCCTTCTTATCCGCTAAGTATTTGGGGCAGTTCCGCTTCCAGTGACCCTTCTGTCGTGGATCTAAATCTGACAATAGAGTGGGGGTAGGTATGGAGAGGCAAGGTCCTAGCTATGGAGAGGTTGTAAACACAAGAGATGTACGAGTTCAGGCCCTTCTCGGAGGAAGTAAAAGCCCTACGTCTCGGAGCCCGGAGGCGGTCGAGTGGATTATGTGTATATGGATTACAGGGTGCCGAACCCTTCTGCCTGTGGAGGGGGGTGGCTTATATAGAGTGCGCCAGGACCCCAGCCAACCCACGTAATGAAGGGTTTAAGGTACATTAAGTCTGGGGCGTTACTGGTAACGCCCCACATAAAGTGTCTTTACTATCATAAAGTCTACTCAATTACAGACCGTTGCAGTGCAGAGTGCCTCTTGACCTTCTGGTGGTCGAGTGAGTCTTCGTGGTCGAGTCCTTCAAGTCAGTCGAGTGAGTCCCTCGTAGGTCGACTGGAAGGTGATCTCTTCTAAGGGTGTCCTTGGGCAGGGTACTTAGATCAGGTCTGTGACCCTACCCTAGGTACATGACTCCATCATTAGCCCCCGAATGGATTGAGGCTTGAGTGATGAAGGAGTTGATGTTGTTTCCGATTAGCCTTCGCATACTGGTCGTGCGTTGTTTTGAACCAAAAAATCTCTTTGTTGATAGTGAGCAACTTTTCTTCAGTCGACTCGATCCATTCTTTTCCTTCGTCGAGTGATCTTTTGGACTTCGCCGATTTCCGAGCGACGGATCGCAGGAAATCCCGCGTCTGGCAGACCGATCTGCCGTTCGCGGATTCCGCGGGATACGAAATTTGGGGAAGCGCGCGAAGCGGGGCGGACCGCGGCGCTCGGATGGGACAGGGCATAGACGCCTCGATCCCCGCGCCGCTTTTTTCGCCACGTATCACGTCCGCGCAACTGTTTCAGGATATGATTAGATCGACCGGGCCCACCTGTCATCCACTCGGAAGGGATCTTATAAACGCGCCCGGCGAGGGTTTTTTGAGCAGTGCCTCAGCATTCTCTCTCTGCTCCCTTCGTCTCCGCCCAACGCGCTCGCTCTCGCCTCCGCACAACTTCTCCTCGCGCGTCTCGCCGGCAGCCATGGTCAAGGAGAAGACGGCGGCGCTGGAACGCGCGAAGAAGGCGTCGGCGACGGAGAAGGCGAAGGGGAGATCCACCAGTCGCGGCGGGTCTTCGTCTAGATCTCGCCTGCCGAAAGGCTGGGTCCAGGGAGATTGGATCCAATCGACCATCACGGAGACGGATCTCCTCGACATGGCCAACGAGGGCCTGATCCCTCATGGAGCTGCAAGGCTTCCGGGGAAAGAGTGGCAGCCCCAGCCGGAAGAGGGTGAGTGCGTGCTTCTGGCTACCCATGTCGACCGCGGATTTTCTTTGCCGCCGAGCGTTTTCTTCCGTGGTTTCTTGAACTTCTTTGGAGCGCAACTCCACCACTTCACCCCGAATTCTATCGCCTATCTTGCCGCGTTTGTGTCCATGTGTGAGAGTTTTCTGGGTTGTCGACCGCATTGGGGTTTGTTCAAGCACATATTCACGTGTCGCTCTCAGACCGTGAAGAAGGCGAGCCCAGGCGACGAAAAAACCCAAGTTGTCCAAATGTGTGGGGGTCTGGGGATCCAGGTGAGGAACAAGAGCACCTTCCCAGCCATGACATTTCCCGAGTCAGTCAGAGGCTGGCAGTCGACCTGGTTCTACTGCCAGGATCAGCCGACGCCGGGGCAGTCGAGTGGACTCCCTCAGTTCACCATGGGCCGAGTGAACAAGCCCTCCTCTCTGAAGGTGATTCCGGAGGAGAAAGCTGACGTGAAGATGCTGATGGAGCGTGTAGTTCAGTTGGTTCGGGAGGGAGTGACGGGTATGGATCTCCTGGAGGTTTTTCTTAGGCGTCGTATCCAGCCTCTTCAGTTCCGGAGCCATTGCATGTGGTTGTACCGCGGGACTGAGGATGAGACTCGGGTCAATCCAGAAGCAGTCGACGATGCCACTCTGGAAAGGTGGATGGCCGCTGTTACTGGGAACAAGGATAACCCTCGTGGAGCCAGAAGGATTCCTCCACTCGACCACCACAGTGATCCAAACAAGGTATGTCTGCTCCACTTCCCATTGTATTCTTGTCACATTTATTTCTGTTTTCTCTGCCGATCGGTCGACTGATCTTTGTCTTGATGTCTATCAGGTCCTCACTGAGCTGTACTCGATGCCCAATGGAGCACAGGCTCCGACTGAGGAGGGAGAAGCGAGCGGGGGCGAGAGCCAGGAGGAGGAGTGGGACTCGGACGCCGCTGAGGATGATGATGATGACGATGACGATGATGATGATGATGATGAGGACGAAGAAGAGGAGGAGGAGGAGGTCGCACCACCGCGCTCGGAAAGGCGGTCGAAGCTTGTCCATGACCCTGCGACTGAACGTGGCAAGGGGGTTGCGACTGTTACACAGTCGACCAAGCGCCCTCGGACCACCTCTCCGGCGCCGACTGAAAAGGCGTCGAAGCAGCCCAGGGCGGCCCCGTCAAAGCCGACCAAGCTCCTGCCGAAGATGAAGGTGTCCATCCCCACCATATCAGGG
The DNA here is from genome assembly GCF_018294505.1 of Triticum aestivum. NCBI lineage: Eukaryota > Viridiplantae > Streptophyta > Magnoliopsida > Poales > Poaceae > Triticum > Triticum aestivum. The sequence goes on along the minus strand of NC_057813.1, from coordinate 128,495,475 downwards.
TAATCATGCTGCTTAAGTCTTCTTGTTTTGTGCGAACTTTATCTCTGGTTGGCGCTGGAGTTAGTCGACTGATTCTTTGGAGTTGCAGTGCTGCTACTTCTGAGACCTCAGCCCGGGCTGACGACCATGAGATGGAGGACGCAGCAACCTCAAAACCTGGTACTATACTCTTAACACCGTTTCTAGTCGACTGACTCATGATCTCTAATTCTGATTCTTTTCTGTAGCTCCATCCAATGTTGTTATCACTCTCCCTGATGATGATGAAGATGAGGAACCGCTGAAGCACAGAAGGAGTAGGAAAGCGTCTGCCGGCAGGGTGCCCCAGGATGTGACGGTGCCTGAGACTCTGGTCGCGGAGGAGGAGAACACCACTCGACACACTGTGTCCTTCGCAGATCCACTGACGAGTGCTCTGCAGCCCTCCCTCTTCACGACGCACCACGTCCCAGAGGACCAAGCTGGCGCCGCGAAGGAGGCGATACGCCAGGCAGGGATCATGATGGAGCAGTTGAAGACCATCCGGGATGCGAGCCAGGCAGCTTACGACGCCAGTTCCGCCCTTCAAAGCAATGTTCAGGTCAGTCGACCACCGCTTGTTCTGTTAGGATATGCTATCAAAAACTTTTCTTTCCAGAATTTATAGTAATCACCCACTGGGTGTGTCGATTTAAACTCCGTGTTAGCGGGGGCACGCTGAGTGCACCCGCTGGGTGTAGTCCCCAAGGCTAAGGTCGACTGCTGGCAGTCGGCCTTAGGCTTTAAGTACAGTCTTTCCGTCATTCGACTATGGCGAATGGATTTCGCAAACCGGTGGGGGCACGCTGAGTGCACCCACTGGGTGTAGTCCCCAAGGCTAAGGTCGACTGCTGCCAGTCGGCCTTAGGCTTTATAAGTTCAGTCTTTCCATCATTCGACTATGGTGAATGGATTTCGCAAACCGGTGGGGGCACGCTGAGTGCACCCACTGGGTGTAGTCCCCAAGGCTAAGGTCGACTGCTGCCAGTCGGCCTTAGGCTTTATAAGTTCAGTCTTTCCGTCATTCGACTATGGCGAATGGATTTCGCAAACCGGTGGGGGCACGCTGAGTGCACCCACTGGGTGTAGTCCCAAGGATAAGGTCGACTGCTGGCAGTCGTCCTTAGGCTTTATAAGTTCAGTCTTTCCGTCATTCGACTATGGCGACTGGATTTCGCAAACCGGTGGGGGCACGCTGAGTGCACCCACTAGGTGTAGTCCCCGAGACTATGGTAGACTGCTTGTAGTCGATTACAGTCTTAAAGAATACATCTTGTTTTTTTTTGAGGTCGACTGGTCGACTCTGTCTTCAATAGGATTAGTGGGGGCACGCTGAGTGCACCCACTGGGTGTAGTCCCCGAGACTACGGTCGAATGCTTGTATTCGGCTGTAGTCTTAGAAACGCATGATTTTTCCTTTTCCACTCGGAAGTGAATTATCTTTGACATTTAGTCGATTGATTCTTCGCAGAGATCCTGTGACCTTGCGGCTCGCTACACTGAGCTGGAAAACAAGCACATTCAGCTCGAGCTGGATTTGAAGCTGGCTCAGGAGAATCTGACGAAGGCAAAGGAGGAGACCAAAGGTATGTTTGGTGAGACCTCGACGACTGCTTTTTCCCTTTATTTGTTTCAAAATCTGATCTTGCTGTAACTTGCAGGTAAGGTGAAGGAGGCCCAACAGAAAAAAGACCTTGAACTAGCTGAGAAGATCAAGCTTGCTGACGAGAAGTTAGCTTCAGTCACCAAGCTTGAACAAGAAAATACCAATCTGAAAGCTGCTCTTGGGAAGAAAAATGATCTGGAGGCCTTCCTGAGTGGTCTTGCCAAGAAGCTGTTCCTTATGCTTGAAGGTAAACCTTTACGCTCAACAATCATTTTCAACTGTGATTTTTCCATTCGACCATTGCCTTGACTCGGTGATCGCCCTTGCAGAATTTTGTCAAGACTTTGAAGAAGAGACTAGCCGGCTGGAACCAAACCTTGACCCCGTCAATTCTCCGGTGAACGACGAAGTTGCCATGAATGTTTTCCGACTGGAGTCCCGTGTTGCAGCTGTCGTGGACTATCTTGCAAGGCTGAAGGTCGCCACATCTCGCATCGACTCAACGCTCTGGCCCAGGGAGACACTCCAGAACGACCTCGAGTCGCTGATGGCTCGCTTGAACACGGTCCCTGGTCGAGTGCAGGAGTGGAAAAAGTCCTCGGCTCGGTGCGGTGCAGATGTTGCTCTGTGTCTGGCCCGAGTCCACTGCAAAGATGCGCGAGAAGACAAGCTGGCGGCCCTCCGGGTGGCCAACACCAAGAAACACGACTTCAGGTCCTTTATGGAAACTTTCATTGCTGCTGCCACTCGGATCGCAGATGGAATTGATCTTGATGAGTTTGTTGCACCTTCCAGCCCTCCACAGGAGGGGTAAAAAACTTCTTTTAAGCTCGACGCTTTAAATTTGCCTCGGTATGCCGAGTGGAGTTGTAACCGATAAACCTTAACAGGCTTAGCGCCTGAGCACTTTCGGTTCCTTTAGGTATCGTTCCGAACTTGAATTTGATGTTTGAATATGATTGCTTTTGGCTTGAAATGTCTTTTGCAGGTTCAAAGCAAGACGCTCACTGCAGTCGACTTATTCCTTAATCCACTTAGGTGAGCGCTGGGCTGCAGCTAAGCCCCCGAGTGAGGGGTTTGCTCTTCACTCGGTAGGATTTTTATATCTTAGGCGAGCACTGGGCTGCAGCTAAGCCCCCGAGTGAGAGGTTTGCTCTTCACTCGGTAGGATTTTTATATCTTAGGCGAGCACTGGGCTGCAGCTAAGCCCCCGAGTGAGAGGTTTGCTCTTCACTCGGTAGGATTTTTATATCTTAGGCGAGCACTGGGCTGCAGCTAAGCCCCCGAGTGAGAGGTTTGCTCTTCACTCGGTAGGATTTTTATATCTTAGGCGAGCACTGGGCTGCAGCTAAGCCCCCGAGTGAGAGGTTTGCTCTTCACTCGGTAGGATTTTTATATCTTAGGCGAGCACTGGGCTGCAGCTAAGCCCCCGAGTGAGAGGTTTGCTCTTCACTCGGTAGGATTTTTATATCTTAGGCGAGCACTGGGCTGCAGCTAAGCCCCCGAGTGAGAGGTTTGCTCTTCACTCGGTAGGATTTTTATATCTTAGGCGAGCACTGGGCTGCAGCTAAGCCCCCGAGTGAGAGGTTTGCTCTTCACTCGGTAGGATTTTTATATCTTAGGCGAGCACTGGGCTGCAGCTAAGCCCCCGAGTGAGAGGTTTGCTCTTCACTCGGTAGGATTTTTATATCTTAGGCGAGCACTGGGCTGCAGCTAAGCCCTCGAGTGAGAGGTTTGCTCTTCACTCGGTAGGATTTTTATATCTTAGGCGAGCACTGGGCTGCAGCTAAGCCCCCGAGTGAGAGGTTTGCTCTTCACTCGGTAGGATTTTATATCTTAGGCGAGCACTGGGCTGCAGCTAAGCCCCGAGTGAGAGGTTTGCTCTTCACTCGGTAGGATTTTTATATCTTAGGCGAGCACTGGGCTGCAGCTAAGCCTCCGAGTGGAAGTCTGGCTTACCACTCGGTAGGAATATTATAACTTAGGCGAGTACTTGGACTGCAGCTAAGCCTCCGAGTGGAAGTCTGGCTTACCACTCGGTAGGATTTTGGTAACTTAGGCGAGTACTTGGACTGCAGCTAAGCCTCCGAGTGGAAGTCTGGCTTACCACTCGGTAGGATTTTGATAACTTAGGCGAGTACTTGGACTGCAGCTAAGCCTCCGAGTGGAAGTCTGGCTTACCACTCGGTAGGATTTTTATAACTTAGGCGAGTACTTGGACTGCAGCTAAGCCCCCGAGTGGAAGTCTGGCTTACCATTCGGTAGGATTTTATTTAATCTTAGGCGAAACGGATTCGCAGCTAAGCCTCCGAGTGGGAGTCTGGCTCACCACTCGGTAAGGATTTTTACAAACTTAGGCGAAACGGATTCGCGGCTAAGTCACCCACTGAGGGGAAAATTTTATTGGACAAAATAAAAAGTGACAAAAATTATGGAGGAACTATGACACTATTATTTTGAAATCCATGAACTACAGGAGTACTTTATTGCAACTCATCCGAGTGATAAACTTAAGTGTAAAATGGGCGGAGTAGTTCCGCGTTCCAAGCTCGGGGCTCGTCGATATTATGTTCGACGTTGTAAAGACGGTACGCCCCGTTGTGGAGAACTTTGGTGACGATGAAGGGTCCTTCCCAAGAAGGAGCAAGCTTGTGATGTTTCTTCTGATCCACTCGGAGAACTAAATCTCCTTCCTGGAAGGCTCGACCCCTCACATTTCTGGCGTGGAAACGACGCAAATCTTGTTGGTAGATGGTCGATCGGATCAGAGCCATCTCCCTTTCTTCCTCTAAAAGGTCGACTGCGTCCTGCCGCGCTTGTTCAGCTTCTGCTTCGTTGTAGATCTCAACTCGAGGAGCATTGTGGAGAAGATCACTCGGCAAGACTGCTTCAGCTCCGTAGACCAAGAAGAATGGAGTTCTTCCGGTCGATCGATTAGGTGTGGTCCGCAGTCCCCAAAGCACCGAGGGAAGTTCGTCGACCCACGCTCCAGCTGCATGCTTGAGATCACGCATCAGTCGGGGTTTCAATCCCTTGAGAATCAGGCCATTGGCTCGCTCTGCTTGTCCATTCGTCTGCGGATGGGCGACTGAAGCGTAGTCGACTCGTGTGCCTTGAGAGTTGCAGAAATCCCTGAATTCCTCCGAGTCAAAGTTCGACCCATTATCCGTAATGATGCTGTGCGGGACTCCATATCTGAATATCAGTTCCCTGATGAAGCTAACAACAGTACCGGCGTCAAGGTTCTTGATTGGTTTAGCCTCAATCCACTTGGTGAACTTGTCGACTGCCACCAGTACATGCGTGAAGCCACTTCGACCTGTTCTCAAAGGACCGACCATGTCCAACCCCCATACTGCGAAAGGCCAGACGAGTGGAATGGTCTTCAGAGCTGATGCAGGCTTGTGCGACATATTCGAGTAGAACTGACATCCCTCGCACTTATCCACTATTTCCTTTGCCATCTCATTCGCCTTTGGCCAGTAAAATCCGGCTCGGTATGCTTTGGCCACGATGGTCCGAGAGGACGCATGATGACCACAGGTCCCCGAGTGGATATCATTAAGGATGATTCGACCTTCTTCTGGTGTTATGCACTTCTGACCAACTCCAGTCGCGCTTTCTCTATATAACTGTCCTTTGATTACGGTAAAGGCTTTAGATCGACGGACGATCTGTCGAGCCTCTTCCTCATCCTCCGGAAGCTCTTTTCTCAGGATATACGCGATATACGGAACTGTCCAGTCGGGAATGACCACCAAGACCTCCATGACCAAGTCGACCACTGCTGGGACTTCAACCTCAGTCGGATCTGTGGCACTCTTGGGCTGTGGAGCTTCTTCGGTGAAAGGATCTTCTTTGACTGACGGAGTGTGTATATGCTCCAAGAACACACCACTCGGAATGGCTCCTCTCTTGGAACCTATCTTTGCTAGATCATCAGCTGCTTGATTTTTCAGTCGGGGTATATGATGGAGCTCCAACCCCTCGAACTTCTTTTCCAGCTTCCTCACTGCACTGCAGTATCCAGTCATGGCTGGGCTTCTCACGTCCCACTCCTTCATCACTTGGTTGACCACTAAATCTGAATCGCCATAGACCATCAGGCGACGGACGCCGAGTGAAATGGCCATGCGCAATCCGTATAAGAGGGCCTCATACTCTGCCTCATTGTTGGAGGAATCAAAGTGAATCTGGAGCACATATCTGAGCTTATCTCCTCTGGGGGAAACCAGGACAACCCCAGCACCGGAACCATTCAACATCTTAGAGCCATCAAAAAACATGGTCCAATGCTCCGAGTGAACTTCAGTCGGCTGCTGCTGTTCAATCCACTCGGCGAGGAAATCTGCTATTGCCTGGGACTTAATGGCTTTCTTTGCCTCAAACTTGATATCAAGGGGAAGAAGTTCAATCGCCCATTTCGCCACTCGACCAGTTGCATCTCTGTTGTGCAAAATCTCTGATAGTGGAGCGTCGCTGACGACTGTGATGGAATGATCAGAGAAATAATGAGCAACCTTCTTTGTGGTCATGTATATTCCATACACAAGCTTCTGATAATGAGGATATCTCTGCTTGGATGGAGTCAAGACTTCAGACAAATAATACACTGGGCGCTGAACTTTGAAAGCTTTTCCTTCTTCTTCCCGCTCGACCGTAAGCACTGTACTGACGACTTGTCCTGTGGCTGCGATATAAAGCAACAGAGGCTCTTTGCTGATTGGAGCAGCAAGCACCGGCTGGGTGGAGAGCAGAGCTTTTAGCTCGGCAAACGCTGCATCAGCTTCTGGAGTCCACTCGAACTTGTCTGCCTTCTTCATTAGTCGGTAAAGAGGCAATGCCTTTTCACCGAGTCGTGAGATGAATCGACTTAATGCGGCCAAGCATCCAGTAAGCTTCTGGACATCGTGCACTCGCACAGGGCGTTTCATTCGGAGAATAGTGCCGATCTTTTCTGGATTAGCGTCGATCCCTCGCTCGGAAACGAGAAAACCGAGTAACTTGCCACCAGGAACTCCGAATGTGCACTTTGATGGATTGAGCTTGATATCATACCTTCTGAGGTTGGCAAATGTTTCGGCGAGGTCAGCGAGCAGGTCGGAACCTTTTCGTGACTTGACGACGATATCATCCATATACGCTTCCACATTCCGACTGATTTGAGTGAGTAGACACTTCTGAATCATTCGCATAAATGTGGCTCCGGCATTCTTGAGGCCGAATGGCATGGTGATATAGCAGAAGCACCCGAATGGAGTGATGAAAGCTGTTTTTACCTCGTCGGGTCCGTACAGACGGATCTGGTGGTACCCGGAGTAGGCGTCTAGAAAAGACAATCTCTCGCATCCCGCGGTCGAGTCAACAATTTGATCTATGCGAGGGAGAGGAAAATGATCTTTCGGGCAGGCCCGGTTGATGTGCTTGAAATCAATGCACATTCGGAGCGATTTGTCCTTCTTAGGAACCATGACGACATTAGCGAGCCATTCGGAGTGGTATATCTCTCGGATAAATCCTGCCGCCAACAGTCGAGCCACTTCCTCACCAATGGCTTTTCTCTTCTGGACGGCGGACCGCCGAAGATGCTCTTTGACTGGTTTTGCTGATGAGTCGACTCTTAGGCGATGCTCAGCCAGTCCCCTGGGAACACCTGGCATGTCAGCGGGCTTCCATGCAAAAATGTCCCAGTTCTCACGGAGGAACTGGATGAGCGCTTCTTCCTATTTCGGGTCGAGTGTTGTGGAGATGTGGGTCGGGGCTGCATCGGGGTCGGTCGGGTGAATGTGAACAGGCTTCGTCTCACCGGACGACTGAAATGCAGATTCTGTGGCGGGTTTCTTGGATCGCAGCAAATCACTCGGATCTGCGTTTTGCTTGTATTCTTCAAACTCGACCGCTGTCACCTGGGAATCAGCAATCTTTGAGCCCTTCTGAAAGCACTCTTCTGCCTTTTTCCGATCACCGGTGACAGTGATCACTCCTTTGGGGCCGGGCATCTTCAATTTGAGGTACACGTAACATGGTCGAGCCATGAACCGTGCATAAGCTGGTCTCCCCAAAATGGCATGATATGCACTCTGAAAATCCACGACCTCAAACGTCAACTTCTCTTTGCGAAAATGTTTCGAATCACCAAACACCACGTCCAGAGCTATTTGGCCGAGTGACTCGGCTTTCTTCCCTGGTATAACTCCATGAAAGCTCATGTTACTGGTGCTCAGTCGGGACATCGGAATGCCCATTCCTTTCAGTGTGTCTGCATACAACAAATTCAGCCCGCTACCACCGTCCATCAGCACTTTTGTCAGTCGAGTGCCTTCGACAACTGGATCGACCACCAAAGCTTGCCTCCCAGGGGTGGCAATATGAGTCGGGTGATCAGATTGGTCGAATGTGATGGGTGTTTGGGACCATCTCAGATAATTTGCTTTTGCTGGGGTAACCATGTTCACCTCGCGGTTAATGACTTTCAATCGACTCTTGCTTTCCACATCTGCAAAGATCATCAGAGTGGAGTTGACATGCGGATATCCTTCCTCACTGTCCTCCTTGTCTTCGGCCTTGTCCGACTCCTTTTCCTTGTCTTTAGACTGTTTTCCTTGAAACTGCTGGATCAGGAGTCGACATTGGCGAGTGGTATGCTTTGGGTAAATGATATTCCCCTCTTCGTCTTTCTTCGTGTGGATGTGACACGGCATATCCATCACGTCGTTCCCTTCTTTATCCTTTACCTTCTTAGGGTTCCAGGATCCTTTTGGTTTCCCTTTAAACTTTCCATGAGTCACGGCCAGAGCCTCTCCAGGAGCTGCCGGTTCAGCCTTCCGCTTCTGTTTCCGACTGGTGTTTCCCTTCTCCGACTGGCTCGGCTTGTGCTTGCCGCTTCGGAGTCGGTCTTCTTCTTCGCCGTTGGCGTACTTGGTAGCAATTTCCATCATCCGACTCAAGGTCATGTCTCCGGTTCGACCAAATTTCAAACTCAATTCTCTGTTCTTGACACCATCCTTGAAGGCGCAGACTGCCTGATGATCAGACACATTCTCCACAGTATGGTGCAAAGTGATCCATCTCTGAATATACTCCCTGAGAGTCTCATTGGTCTTCTGCACGCAGACTTGCAGCTCCGTCAATCCAGCCGGTCGCTTGCAAGTTCCTTCAAACGTTCTGACGAACACTCGGGACAGATCTTCCCAAGTGTAAATGCTGCTAGGAGGTAACTGATTCAACCACGCTCTGGCAGAACCTTCCAACATGAGGGGCAAATGCTTCATGGCCACCTCGTCATTCCCACCACCAATCTGAACCGCCACTCGGTAGTCCTCAAGCCAAGTTTCAGGCTTAGACTCACCGGTGAACTTGCTGACTCCTGTTGCCAACCTGAAATTGGGAGGAATCACTGCGGCTCTGATAGCTCTGCTGAAACATTCCGGACCAGAAACGTGCACTCGACTGCTCGTGGGCGCATCTCTGTCGAGTCCACCTCGATGGGCTCTGTTCCGGTCGACCAAGCCTTGCACGATAATGGATCGCGCGTCGAAGCCTGGTTCTCTGGGGTCGACTGGAACTCTTCGCCCCGCACTGAGCTGACGTCTGTCATCTTGCTGCCGAGGAGCGTAAGACCCACCCCTCGGAGGGGAAGTGGGCACTCGACGCCTATCATCTCGGTCGTGTCGGTCTCCATATTGGTCTCGCCGATTCTCGCGCCCTTCACGCCGCGGAGGCGATCTGGGACTGTGAGCCGACTGAACCGTATTCGCAGCGACGGATCGACTGTGAATTCTGTTGCGCGACTGCGACACGGCTGAATTCTGATCTCCTGCTGCCCGGAGCAGATCCCTGATCTGCATCAAGCCTCTGCCAGCTTCCGACTGAGAGGGCTGGATGGACTCTGCTATACGGGTCGCAGCTGCTAAATTCTGGATTGGGGTTCGATATACCTGAGTCGGCGGGAAGAGTTGACGTCGATTGGCGTCGGGAACTCGTTGCCGCGCGCGCTCGTCGAGTGCTCGCTGAAGATTCTCCAGGCGAGCGCGTTCGGCCAAATTGGCCAAACGTGCCTCCTCCAAGGCGCGAGCCTCGGGGGTTTCTCCTGCGATGGGAGTATGCAGGGCATCCATGTTCCTGCGGCGAAGTTCCTCTCTTTGCAGAGAGTCGAGTGGCTCGGGCTGGTACTCTTCGTGGTCTCGTGCGGGGTCGCCTCCGTCGCCTGCCCCACCATCACGGGCGAAGCCAGGGGGGCTGCGAGGCCCGTCGACCATCAGGATTTCCGCCGCTGGATCACTGCTATCGCATTCGGATGCAGTCTCTACGGAGCCAGTCGACAGATCGAACAGGCCGTAGAGAGATTCGTCGGGCTCGATTGCCGCAACTTGGGTGGTGGCCGTCTGGCGAGCCACCGCGTGTCTCACCCACCGCTGAAGCCTCGACCGACCCGAGCGCTTGCGCTGGCGGGAGACCGGGAGGGTGGTCGATAGGGGAGTCGACCGATATGGGGTCGACGGTTGCCGCAGCAGAACGCCGCGGACACATGCGCGAAAATGCGTCGCACCGCGGACGGGGAGCGCATCGACGTCGAGTGGAGCCTCCTGGAGCCAGGCGGAGTCGTCGGCGACGAAGGTGAGAGCACCGAGACGAATCTCTCGACCCTCGACCAAAACTCCAGCAGCTACCATGATGAAAGTACTCGGAAGAATCGCAACTTCTCCACAAAATCGCTAAAACACCGGCCCCACGGTGGGCGCCAACTGTCGTGGATCTAAATCTGACAGTAGAGTGGGGGGTAGGTATGGAGAGGCAAGGTCCTAGCTATGGAGAGGTTGTAAACACAAGAGATGTACGAGTTCAGGCCCTTCTCGGAGGAAGTAAAAGCCCTACGTCTCGGAGCCCGGAGGCGGTCGAGTGGATTATGTGTATATGGATTACAGGGTGCCGAACCCTTCTGCCTGTGGAGGGGGGTGGCTTATATAGAGTGCGCCAGGACCCCAGCCAACCCACGTAATGAAGGGTTTAAGGTACATTAAGTCCGGGGCGTTACTGGTAACGCCCCACATAAAGTGTCTTTACTATCATAAAGTCTACTCAATTACAGACCGTTGCAGTGCAGAGTGCCTCTTGACCTTCTGGTGGTCGAGTGAGTCTTTGTGGTCGAGTCCTTCAAGTCAGTCGAGTGAGTCCCTCGTAGGTCGACTGGAAGGTGATCTCTTCTAAGGGTGTCCTTGGGCAGGGTACCTAGATCAGGTCTATGACCCTACCCTAGGTACATGACTCCATCACCTTCCCCTTGCAATAAAAGCACTCAGTCTCGGGCTTGGGTCCATTCTTTGACTTCTTCCCGGCAACTGGCTTACCGGGCGCGGCAACATCTTTACCGTCCTTCTTGAAGTTCTTTTTACCCTTGCCCTTCTTAAACTTAGTGGTCTTATTAACCATCAACACTTGATGTTCTTTCTTGATTTCAACCTCTGCCGACTTCAGCATTGAAAATACTTCAGGAATGGTCTTCACCATCCCCTGCATATTGTAGTTCATCACGAAGCTCTTGTAGCTTGGTGGGAGCGACTGAAGGATTCTGTCAATGACCGCCTCGTCCAGGAGGTTAATGTCCAGCTGGGATAGGCGGTTGTGCAACCCAGACATTTTGAGTATGTGCTCACTGACAGAACTGTTTTCCTCCATCTTACAACTATAGAACTTGTCGGAGACTTCATATCTCTCGACCCGGGCATGAGCTTGGAAAACTAGTTTCAGCTCTTCGAACATCTCATATGCTCCGTGTCGCTCAAAACGCTTTTGGAGCCCCGGTTCTAAGTTGTAAAGCATGCCGCACTGAACGAGGGAGTAATCATCAGTACGCGTCTGCCAAACATTCAAATCGTCTTGCAGTGCTGGGAGAGCAGGTGGGTCACCTAACAGTGCTTCTAGGACATATGCTTTCTTGGCAGCTATGAGGATGATCCTCAGGTTCCGGACCCAGTTCGTATAGTTGCTGCCATCATCTTTCAGCTTGGTTTTCTCTAGGAATGCGTTGAAGTTCATGTTGACATGAGCGTTGGCCATCTGATCTACAAGACATATTTTTTGCAAAGGTTTTAGACTAAGTTCATGATAATTAAGTTCATCTAATCAAATTATTTAATGAACTCCCACTCAGATTTGACATCCCTCTAGTCATCTAAGTGTTACACGATCCGAGTTGACTAGGCCGTGTCCGATCATCACGTGAGACGGACTAGTCATCGTCGGTGAACATTCTCACGTTGATCGTATCTTCCATATGACTCGTGTTCGACCTTTCGGTCTCCGTGTTCCGAGGCCATGTCTGTACATGCTAGGCTCGTCAAGTTAACTCTAAGTGTTTTGCATGTGTAAAACTATCTTACACCCGTTGTATGTGAACGTAAGGATCTATCACACCCGATCATCACGTGGTGCTTTGAAACGACGAACTTTAGCAACGGTGCACAGTTAGGGGAGAACACTTCTTGAAATTGTTGTAAGGGATCATCTTATTTACTACCGTCGTTCTAAGTAAACAAGATGCATAAAACATAATAAACATCACATGCAATTATATAAAGTAGTGACATGATATGGCCAATATCATATAGCTCCTTCGATCTTCATCTTCGGGGCTCCATGATCATCTTGTCACCGGCATGACACCATGATCTCCATCATCGTGTCTTCATGAAGTTGTCACGCCAACGACTACTTCTACTTCTATGACTAACGCGTTTAGCAATAAAGTAAAGCAGTTTACATGGCGTTCTTCAATGACACGCAGGTCATACAAAAATAAAGACAACTCCTATGGCTCCTGCCGGTTGTCATACTCATCGACATGCAAGTCATGATTCCTATTACAAGAACATGATCTCATACATCACAATATATCATTCATCATTCATCACAACTTCTGGCCATATCACATCACATGACAATTGCTGCAAAAACAAGTTAGACGTCCTCTAATTGTTGTTGCATCTTTTACGTGGCTGCAATTGGGTTCTAGCAAGAACGTTTTCTTACCTACGACTAACCACAATGTGATTTTTGTCAACTTCTATTTACCCTTCATAAGGACCCTTTTCATCGAATCCACTTCAACTAAAGTGGGAGAGACAGACACCCGCCAGCCACCTTATGCAACTAGTGCATGTTAGTCGGTGGAACCGGTCTCACGTAAGCGTACGTGTAAGGTTGGTCCGGGCCGCTTCATCCCACAATACCGCTGAAGCAAGATAAGACTAGTAGCGGCAAGCAAGTTGACAAGATCTGCGCCCACAACCAAATTGTGTTCTACTCGTGCAATAGAGAACAACGCATAGACCTAGCTCATGATGCCACTGTTGGGGAACGTTGCAGAAAATTAAAAATTTTCCTACGGTTTCACCAAGATCCATCTATGAGTTCATCTAAGCAACGAGTCAAGGGAGTGAGTTTGCATCTACATACCACTTGTAGATCGCGTACGGAAGTGTTCGAGGGAGCGGTGATGATGGAGTCGTACTCGACGTGATTCAGATCACCGATGACCAAGTGCTGAACGGACATCACCTCCGCGTTCAACACACGTACGGTACGGGCGACGTCTCCTCCGTCTTGATCCAGCAAGGAGGAAGGAGAGGTTGAGGAAGACAGCTCCACCGGCAGCACGACGGTGTGATGATGGTGGAGAGGCAGTACTCCGACAGGGCTTCGTCGAGCACACAACGGAGGAGGAGAGGTGTTGGGGAGGGGAGGGCTGCGCCTTGGCTTGTGGTGCGGCTGCCCTCCCCTCACCCCTCTATTTATAGGGGAAGGGGCAAGGGGGGCCGGCCCCTCTAGATGGGATCTAGAGGGGGGGCGGCGGCCAGGAAGGGGTGGCTTGCCCCTCAAGCAAGGGGGTTGCGCCCCCCTTAGGGTTTCCCCCCAACCCTAGGCGCAAGGGCCCAAGGGGGGGGGCGCCCAGCCCACCAGGGGCTGGCTGCTATCCCACGCAGCCCATGTGGACCCCCGGGAGGGGTGGCCCCTCCCGGTGGACCCCCGGAACCCCTCCCGTGGTCCCGGTACAATACCGGTATGACCCCGAAACTTTCCGGTGTCCATTTGACAACTTCCCATATATAAATCTTTACCTCCGGACCCTTCCGGAACTCCTCGTGACGTCCGAGATCTCATCCGGGACTCCAAAGAACATTCGGTAGTCACATACAAGTCTTCCTAATAACCCTAGCGTCACCGAACCTTAAGTGTGTAGACCCTACGAGTTCGGGAGACACGTAGACATGACCGAGACGGCTCTCGGGCAATAACCAACAGCGGGATCTGGATACCCATGTTGGCTCCCACATGCTCCTCGATGATGTCATCAGATGAACCGCGATGTCGAGGATTCAATCAACCCCGTATGCAATTCCCTTTGTCAGTCGGTATGTTACTTGCCCGAGACTTGATCGTCGGTATCCCAATACCTCGTTCAGTCTCGTTACCGGCAAGTCACTTTACTCGTACCGTAATGCATGATCCCGTGACCAGACACTTGGTCACTTTGAGCTCATTATGATGATGCACTACCGAGTGGGCCCAGTGATACCTCTCCGTAATACGGAGTGACAAATCCCAGTCTCGATCCGTGTCAATCCAACAGACACTTTCGGAGATACCTGTAGTGCACCTTTATAGTCAACAAGTTACGTTGTGACGTTTGGTACACGCAAAGCACTCTTACGGTATCTGGGAGTTACACGATCTCATGGTCTAAGGAAGAGATACTTGACATTGGAAAAGCTCTAGCAAAACGAACTACACGATCTTGTGCTATGCTTAGGATTGGGTCTTGTCCATCACGTCATTCTCCTAATGACGTGATCCCGTTGTCAATGACATCTAATGTCCATAGTCAGGAAACCATGACTATCTGTTGACCAACGAGCTAGTCAACTAGAGGCTCACTAGGGACATGTTATGGTCTATGTATTCACACATGTATTACGATTTCCGGATAATACAGTTATAGCATGAATAAAAGACAATTATCATGAACAAGGAAATATAATAATAACCCTTTTATTATTGCCTCTAGGGCATATTTCCAACAGGACTTTGAACATATGTCGGCGACACCGAGAGCTGAATCTCAAATGGTTGCTTTCCGGGACTGCTTGGAGGTATGTGGTTTGGTGGATCTCGGTTTCGTAGGGGTACCGTTTACCTACGACAATAAACGGTTTGTTGCAAATAATGTACGGGTTCGACTGGATCGAGCGGTAGCTACTAACATGTGGAGGCACTTGTTTGCTTTCTCTGTTGTTTCACATATTCCGTCACCATGTTTAGACCATATAATGTTATTGCTCAAAGCATCGGCGGACCCAGGGCCGATGGGTGCTAGACCGAGGCGGTATGAACTATTCTGGGAGTCTGATGGTACGTTGCCAGAGGTGATCAAGGAGGCATGGGACGCGGTGGGGGGTGTCCGCAACCTAGCACAGCTGCGTGACGCCCTATCAAAAACAATGATTTCACTCGGTCAATGGGGTAGGAAATTCGGTAATGTTACAAGGGAGCTTGCAAAGTCCAGATCCCAGCTTGAGGAACTTATGCATATGAATGCGGATCAACAAGATATCCAAGGGTGACAGATAAAATGAATGAGTTGCTTTATCAAGAAGAGATGATGTGGCTGCAAAGATCGAGAATCTCATGGCTGAAAGAACAGGATAGAAATACAAAGTTCTTCCAGAATAAGGCGGTATGGAGGGCACGGAAAAACAAAACCAGACAATTAACTGATAGTGTTGGTATGGTGCATTCAAAATTTGCAGTGATGAGTGAGATTGCAAATAAATACTTTCATGAGATTTTCTCGGCGGATGCAACACTTGTACCAGGCCCGGTCCTTGACTTATTGGAGCAAATGGTGACTGATGAGGACAATGCTAAACTTTGTGCGCCGTTCTCTGATAAAGAGATATCTGATGCAATGTTTCAAATAGGGCCACTTAAAGCGCCAGGGCCAGATGGTTTCCCCGCGAGGTTTTTTCAGCGAAACTGGAGCATTGTCAGAGATGATGTGATTGCAGCAGTTAAGGACTTTTTTGATACTGGAATCATGCCAGAAGGGGTAAATTCTACATCCATTGTGTTGATCCCTAAAAACTCTAACCCTGCAAAGATTTCTGATTATAGGCCCATCAGTCTCTGTAATGTAATTTACAAGGTGATTTCGAAGTGCTTGGTGAATCGCCTTAGGCCCCTCCTAGACACTCTTGTCTCTCCAGAACAGAGTGCCTTCCTGCCTGGCCGGATGATCACGGATAATGCTCTTGTGGCTTTCGAGTGTTTACATTATATCAAACATGAAAAAGATCCCACGAAGAGTTTTTGTGCATATAAGCTGGACCTGTCAAAAGCTTATGATAGAGTGGATTGGGTCTTCTTGGAGCAGGTGATGCAAAAGCGTGGTTTCACTCAGCGATGGATTGACTGGATAATGACGTGTGTCACATCGGTGAGATATCGTGTTAAATTAAACGGGACCCTCTTGGATTCATTTGCACCGTCGCGTGGGCTTCGGCAAGGAGATCCCCTTTCTCCACTCTTATTTCTGTTCATTGCGGATGGGTTATCGGCAATTTTAAAGAGTAAGGTTTCAGCAGGCAGTGTTACACCAGTGAAGGTATGCAGGAGAGCACCGGGTATTTCGCATTTGTTATTTGCTGACGATACTTTACTGTTCTTTGAGGCTTCTAGTGAACAAGCAGTAAATGTTAAGGCAGCCTTGATCATGTATGAGAGGGCTATGGGACAGAGTTTGAATTTCAACAAGTGCTCGATATTTTTTGGTGCTGCATGTCCAGGGGCGGTACAAGAGCAAGTGCGAGATGTTTTGGCTGTCACTTCGACGGTGTTTGAAGAAAAGTATTTGGGCCTCCCAACTCCCGAGGGGCGTATGTCAAAGGGGAAATTTCAGAATCTGCAAACTAGTCTTACCAAGCGTCTGATCCAATGGGGTGACGGCCTCTTGGCGCAACCAGGAAGAGAGATCTTGATTAAGGCAGTAGCTCAAGCATTGCCAACGTATATCATGGGGGTTTTCAAGCTACCCTTCTCTGTCTGTGATGACTTGACACGGATGATAAGGAACTTCTATTGGGGTTCCAGCAAAGGGAAGAGGAAGGTCCACTGGAGAGGCTGGGATCATTTGCTTCAGCCTAAAAGCAAAGGGGGTGCTGGTTTCCGGGACTTCCGGATGTTTAATCAAGCTTTGCTAGCCCGGCAAGCATGGCGTTTGTTGACAAAACCTGAAAGTTTATGCGCGCAAGTTTTGAAAGCGAGATATTACCCCTCTGGCAATTTGGTGGACACAGTATTCTCAGGTAATGCCTCTTCTTCATGGCAAGCGATAGCTCATGGTGTTGATCTTCTGAAGAAAGGGCTGATATGGAGAGTTGGGAACGGGCGAAATATTCGGGTGTGGAGAGATAACTGGATCCCGAGACCATACTCCTACAAGCCAGTATCGCAACAGGGTCGGTGTCGTATTCGGTTTGTTGCTGGGCTGCTAAATGAAAATGGATCCTGGAATTTGGACGTGCTACAACGATCCTTCTTACCTGCGGATGTGGAGGAAATCCTGAAAATACGAGCTTCCCCTAGGCTTGGGGACGACGTCATTGCATGGGGTCCTGAGAAAAGTGGTACGTTTACAGTCAAATCGGCATATAATCTAGCGTTTGAGGAGGCGAATAGGGCTACAGCGGTTTCGTCTAGCTCGGCGCCGGATGGTAGGCGTTCGTGTTGGCAATATATATGGAAATGCAGCGTCCCCCCCAACAGTACGAAACTTCGCATGGAGATTGTCAATTGACTCGCTGCCTACTTGGAAGAATAAACACAGAATTGGTCTGGAGGTGAGCAGTATATGCCCTGTATGTGGGATGGAGGAGGAAGATAACTTTCGCCCGTTCATTAGGTGTCAGTTTGGACGGGACTTATATTTGCAGATGACCACCTTGTGGCAAATTCCAGCACTGAATTCCTTTCTGAACTCAGGGAAGGAGTGGTTCCTCAACTCGCTTGGCCAAATGAATGAAAATCAGCGATGCATGGTCTTGCTAATCTTCTGGAGATGCTGGTACATACGCAATGAGGTAACACATGCCAAACCGGCCCCTCCCATGACTGTGTCAGTCAGCTTCCTCCAAAGGTATTTGGATGAATTAAGTGGGATCCAAGTTAATGGCCGTTGTGATCCAGGAAAGGGAAAAGGTAGCGTAACCCTTGTTAGTGGGGTGCAGCTGATGAAGCAACCGAAATGCGACACACCATGGAGGCCTCCCAAGCGGGGCTGGGTCAAATTAAATACAGATGGATCTTTTGTTGTTTCAGGTGGAGCGGGTGCCGGGATGATCCTGAGGGATAGTGCTGGGGCGATCATTTTTTCATCGTGCAGATCCTTGTATCATTGCAGAGATGCTCTGGAAGCGGAGCTTTGTGCTTGTATGGAAGGTTTGTCATTTGCACTACAGCGATCGGACCTACCGATTGAAGTCGAGATGGACTCGAGCAATGCCGTGGCTATGATTTCAAGTGAGGAGGTGGACCGTTCAGTTTATGCTCCTCTGGTGGGAGAGATCAAGCACCTGCTGTCTCTTAGGAATTTTTGTATTACTCTTGTTCCTCATAGTCAACAAAAAGCTAGTGATAGACTAGCTAGTTTCGCTCGTGTCGAGGGTCGGACTATCACCTGGGTCGGTTCAGGCCCGGAGGAGGTCTTGGTGATTGTTCGTGAGGACTGTAAGAACTTGATTACTCAGTAATACATGTCTTTACCCGCAAAAAAAAAAGAAATTACAACTCCAACCACGCGGGTCCTGAGTTCCGGCTTCCTGATCGGCCCACCGCAGGCTGCATTAGTTTCACGTCTCTTGATCTGCCGACCACGGATTTGAAGGCCGCCTGTGTTGGTTTTAGGGAAGACCTCTGGTACCATATCAACTTCTCGGCTCGCCAGACAGACGACGATGAGCACATCTTCTTCACCGAGCTACGTTACGGCCGGTGCTCTGACCAACTAACCGTGGAGACATGCACCATCCTAGAAGAGCCGTTGGACCGTTTGACAAGCAGCTGCGCAATGTGTCCCAACGAATCCAAGATTTTGCACCGAAAGGCCGTACAACTCGGATGTGGAAAAGAAGGGCAGGAAAAGGAATTTTTCCGCGAGAGGCGTGTATGGAATGGGCACACAAAGGAATGTTGGGGTCGTGGTCTCGAGTCGACAGGTTGTTTGCACGCGTCGCCAACGCGCGCGAGAGCGTGGTGCCTCTAGTGCACTGGCGTTCCCTGCTTCGTCCAGTCGCGTCCGTGTTACTAGAAGCCACTTTGGGCTGGCTGGGTGGCCGCCGTTTTCGTGCGCGCGCGGGCGAAGCAACCGGTCGATCCGTCGAATCATGTTCCCAGATATTGTTCCTCGATCGGGCGGAGAATGGACGTGTCGCGACCCGCTAGTCAGGGCCGTACGTGGCCACCGAAAATTAGACACGCAAGGTTGCATGCAATCTTCGGGCAGTCCATTACGATTCTGCAACAATCGCATGGAACTTTTTTTTTGCGAAAAATCGCATGGAACTTTTTTTTTCAGAAAACTTCCAATTTATTCATCTTCAATCATGGCAGTACAACGAATACCAGAAATAAAAATTACATCCAGATTCGTAGACCACCTAGCGACGACTATAAGCACAGAAGCGAGCCGAAGGCGCGCCGCTGTTATCGCCCCTCCATCGCCGGAGCCGGGCACAACTTGTTGTAGTAGACAGTCGAAAAATCGTCGCGTCGAAAAATCGCATGGAACTTCTAACAGCATGGTGTAGGCATGTAGCTTCGTGTGGGTTGTAGGGGTCAGAATGGTTAGGATAAATTTTGATAGCAATCATTTCAGAATCCGGCGGTATGTGGAAAGGATTCTCTCGCCGCCACATCACAAATATCTTTTTTATTGCTAAAGTTAATACTAGACTAGAAGGTGAAAAAATTAACGGAAACACTAACGCCCATACGTGTAGGCGTTCTCCAACTCACTCACACGTCTGGATGGTCGTTGATTGTCTTTTGCACGAATCTTGACACGAAAAGGTGAATTTGGTGTGCCACGTAGGATGAGGCTGGTGTGCGGTGTTGGAGAGTTTTCCCACACGCCCCGCATCACGCTATTGCCAGGTGCGCTGTGTGGGCGAACTAGTTTCTGCCCACACAGCCATCACCTAGTCCATGCGCGTGTGGGCGAACTGATTTTTGCCCACACGACACTCCTACGTTGTGGATGGCAACTGCAGTTACGCGAACGTGGCAACTAGATAAACAAACATGGCAACTGTGATTCTTTTGCTAGACGGCAACTGCAGTTGCGCGTATGTGGCAACCAGATAAACACACATGGCAACTGCGATTAACTGTACATGGCAACTATGGTTGGACCACACGTGGCAACTAGGTAAACACACATGACAACTACTGTTTGACCATGTGTGGCAAGTAGTTAATCACACACGGCAACTACAGTTTGATTACACGCGAAAACTACCATAAATTAGACATGGCAACTATAGTTAATCAAAACAGATAGAGTTGTCATGCTTTTACAACTACACTTGTCATCCCGGATAACTACATCTGCCAACCAGGATGGAACTAAATCGTCATCCCGCGGATACCTAACGTACCTGCGCTAGGACGTGTGGGCATTTTGCTTCATGCCACACGCGCAGGGTGGAGACGAGTAGTATTTGTTGGACGTGTAGCACGAAGTAGTCGCGCCCACACGTGTGGGCAATTCTAATGTCCGTACACACACAACCCGTATGGGCTGCCTCCTGCTCACACCATACACGGTGTGTGGTCAGACCATTTAACGCCCACACGTGTGGGCGTTATCGGCGTCCAAAATTAAACAAAAGACAAGATGGTGTTCCCCATTGCAATAGATATATCTATTGAACTAGATGGTCTATTAGAATATATTTTTTGCAAGTTAGATGATCTATTAGAATTGGAATGACAAAGTTTGAATGTGTACATCAGTACATGTCTCTGAAAACAACAGTACTAAGTACACGTCAAGTTTGCATTTTTTTAGGGGTACACGTCAAGTTTGCATGTATACAGAATGATTGCATGCCGCCATATCACAGTTTGACTTACCGTTGCTCGCGGCCCCTTGGCCCATGGGGGGCGTTGGTTTGTGCCGGCCGGGCAGCATAGCCAGCCTACGGCCGGGTAGCGTGCAACGGAGCCCAGGTGTGGAGTTCTCGAGTGCGACGCTGAGCGACTGCGACTGCGAGACGATTTTCTTCTTCCTTTTCGGCAAACACGACGGCGATTCGACGGAGCCGTGGAATCGCAGCGCGTGGAACAAGCACCATGCGCATGCGTGCACGGTCGGCAGGTGGCAACAGGCCAACATCCATCGAAGGACCACGCGCACGGTGGATGTGCGGCGCACGCTCACAAGAGGTCCAAAACCCCCAAACCAGAAGCAGTGCACCACTATTGCCTTTGCCATCGTCAGAGTCTTCCATTCTCGTCATCCGCCGCAAAATTGGTCGAGCTCGGTTCCGTGATTCCTTCTCTTACCTTACCTAGGGCGTCCCGATCCCTTTAAGTTAGAAGAGTGAACCATCAACTAAAATTAGCCGAGTAAAATTTGCTCGACTAACGGTAATCGAATCCAGCTGTACTCTTAAATTTAGTGGAGCCTCTATTCTTTTAACCTAGCCGCATGAACTTCAACCAATTGCATAGATACCATTAATAATTCAAATATTTGAAAATAAATATGCACAACATATAAACAATTAAGAAGCTTATAATTTCACGGATCAAGATCATCGAATTAAAACATGCATAGTTCATCCAAATGCACCACTTCACCGATCAAGTTTAATCCAAAATCACCACACTACAAGTTTTCTGTTTGGATCGAGGCCAACCAATCACATGCATGAACTCAAACACCATCCTTGTCAAAGAAATCGCAACCGCCACCACCATACACAAGGCCACCATCATCACCACCGTCACCATCATCCTCTCAGCCACCACCACCACCGAGAGAGACCTTCGTTTGGGTCAATATCTCTCCATGAGCGAGCTTCCAATATTTTCTTATGGTGTCATCCATTGTGGTTGGGTTCTTGACCAGTTAGCACGTTCATCAGCACTCTTGGCATCCCGAAGCCTCTTCCTCAGGTGCAAGCCTACGCTCCTCCGCTTTCAATTTCCTCTCTTCGGCCACCAATTTGGATTTCTATTTCTCATCCTCCAACATCTTGGACTCTTTCCATCCCGTCGTCTTCTTTTCTTTGTGTTCGGCCGCCAACACTTTCTTGGCCTCAATCATGGCTACAAGTTCTTCTTTGTTTGTGCCACCGAATGCATCCTCCTCCTTTTCCCTTTTAAAATCTTGTTGCCATCTGGTCTCTTGTTGGCCTCTTCATTCTGCTCAACGGGAATGCTCAATCTCGATCTCTTTGGAGTGGTCTCCACAAGTCTCTGAATCCACTTCTCATAGGTACATACTCCCTCCGTCCGGAAATACTTGTCCTAGAAATGGATAAAATGGATGTATCTATAACTAAATTAAGTCTAGATACAACTATTTCTAGGACAAGTATTTCCGGACGGAGGGAGTAGCACTTTGCAGCAATGATACAATGTGAATGGCATGTGGCCGAACTTCTTGTTTCTTCGCTTGAAGAGCTATTGAATGACAGGATCAAACTCTGTGACTGGCACACCGCTCGGTGGTGCATTGTTCACTTGATCAATGCAACCATATTATCGGTTGTATTGATCTAGGATGGTGCCCCAATGATGCCCAAGTGAGGCTTGGGTGCGGCTAGATGCGCGGCCCTTATTGCTGGCAGCGACGATCGGACGAGCCGGAGCAGTGGCTGTAGAGGTGGCTGGAGACAGGGCACAAGCTAGCGGACGAGGGCGAGGGGCCAGAGTGGCTTTCTTCTTCTTCTTCTTCTTCTTCTTCTTCTTCTTCTTCTTCTTCTTCTTCTTCTTCTTCGTCTTCTTCTTCTTCTTCTTCTTCTTCTTCTTCTTCTTCTTCATCGCCACTTTGGCGAGGGCCGACGCGGCCGCCGTCGGCTTCCAAGCACGTTTGGCAGCGCCACGAGCAGATGGAGGGCAGCCGACCGACGCTAGCTAGGCAATGGCCATCTCCAATGACCTTGCTACGGGCAATCGCAACCGGTGTGGTGGACAGGACGAGATTGTTGACGCCCAACCTTTCTTCGGTGTGGGCGGCGACGCGGGAGTGGTTTGCGGCCGTGACGCACCGGCGGCGGTTGCGGCGTCAACTATGGTGCCGCAAGGAGGAAACAAGAGGAGGGGGGATTTACTCGGCCGGGCGGGGGATAAGTCTATTTACGCACCACGTGCCAATTTTTTGGCGACGTAAAATTTTCACTTCTTAAACCGACTTAAGACTTCGTTAGATGCGGTTTAGTGAAGTAGAATCAAAATTTTACTTCTCCATAAATTTTGAAGAGATGGGTTAGAAATGCTCCTCCTTAGAGCATCTCTAGAAGACCCCGTAAATCTCACAAACCTGCATAAGTCCGGCGAGTATACGGGCTCGACCCAATTTTCTGGTCAGAACAGAACCCGTATACTCGTCCGGCCCATAAATTTTTTATCGCGGCCCGCAGTCCGGCCCCGGAAGCGGTATATCTACGGTTGAGGGGGGATACGAGTCAAAATCCTATCCCTCCGCCATCGCATTCCACTGCGATTCCCCACTGCCCCCTCGCATTTCTCGCCGCCGGCGAGCACTCATCCGCCCCGAAATGCCATGTGGAGCTCCGGCGATCGCCGCGAGCGCGAGCGACGTGTCCGCTCGGATCGCGCGAGGAAGTGTGCAACCAAGAAGTGGACGAACAGGGGCCTCTCGCCGCCGTAGAGGCTCCTCCGTTGCAAGACGGAGGAGTACGATCGTCAGCACGGGCGTACGCCCTCCTCCACCGCGGGCTCTGATGGGGAACGTTGTAATTTCAAAAAAAATCCTACGATCACGCAAGATCTATCTATGTGATGCATAGCAACGAGAGGGAAGAGTGTGTCCACGTACCCTCGTTGACCAAAAGCGGAAGCGTTATGACAACGCGGTTGATGTAGTCGTACGTCTTCACGATCCGACCGATCCAAGTACCGAGCGTACGGCACCTCCGCGTTCAGCACATGTTCAGCTCGATAACGTCCCTCGTACTCTTGATCCAGTTGAGGCCGAAGATGAGTTTCGTCAGCACGATAGCGTGGTGACGGTGATGATGATGCTACCGGCGCAGGGCTTCGCCTAAGCTCCGCAACGGTATGATCGAGGTGTATAACTGTGGAGGGGGGCACCGCACACGGCTAAAAGATCAACTTGTGTGTTCTAGGGTGCCCCCTGCCCCCATATATAAAGGAGGGAGAGGAGGCTGGCCAGCCCTCCTTGGTGTGCCCCAAAAGGGGGAATCCTACTAGGACTCCAAGTCCTAGTAGGTTTCCACCAAGAAGGAGAGAGGGGGAAGGAAGGAGAGGGAGAGAGGGAGAAGGAAAGGGGGGACGCCGCCCCCCTTCCCTTATCCTATTCGGACTCAAGGGGGGAGGGTGCGGCCAGCCCTCCTGCAGCCCTCCTCTCTCTCCACTAAGGCCCCATCGAGGCCCTTAGTTCCCCCAGGAGGGTTCCGGTAACCCTCCGGCACCCCGGTTTTATCCGAAACTTCTCCGGAACACTTTTGGGTTCCGGATATAGTCGTCCAATATTCAATCTTTATGTCTCGACCATTTCGAGACTCCTCATTACGTCCGTGATCTCATCCGGGACTCTGAACAAACTTCGGTCATCAAAAACACATAACTCATAATACATATCGTCATCGAACGTTAAGCGTGCGGACCCTACGGGTTCAAGAACTATGTAGACATGACCGAGACACATCTCTGGTCAATAACCAATAGCGGAACCTGGATGCTCATATTGGCTCCTACATATTCTATGAAGATCTTTATCGGTCAAACCGCATAACAACATACATTGTTCCCTTTGTCATCGGTATGTTACTTGCCCGAGATTCGATCGCCGGTATCTCAATACCTAGTTCAATCTCGTTACCAGCAAGTCTCTTTACTTGTTCCGTAATACTTCATCCCGCAACTAACTTATTAGTCACAATGCTTGCAGGGCTTATAGTCATGAGTATTACCGAGAGGGCCCAGAGATACCTCTCCGAAACACGGAGTGACAAATCCTAATCTCGATCTATGCCAACCCAACAAACACCTTCAGAGGCACATGTAGAGCACCTTTATAATCACCCATTTATGTTGTGATGTTTGGTAGCACACAAAGTGTTCCTCCGGTATTCGGGAGTTGCATAATCTCATAGTCTGAGGAACATGTATAAGTCATAAAGAGAGCAGTAGCAATGAAACTGTAATGATCATAATGCTAAGCTAACGATGGGTCATGTCCATCACATCATTGTCCTAATGATGTGATCCCGTTCATCAAATGACAACACATGTCTATGCTTAGGAAACATAACCATCTTTGATTAATGAGCTAGTCAAGTAGGGGCATACTAGGGACTATAAGTTTTGTCTATGTATTCACACATGTACTAAGTTTCCGGTTAATACAATTCTAGCATGAATAATAAACATTTATCATGAATTAAGGAAAATAATAATAACTTTATTATTGCCTCTAGGGCTTATTTCCTTTAGTCTCCCGCTTGCACTAGAGTCAATAATCTAGTTCACATCACCATGTGATTTAACACCAATATTCACATATGTATGTGATTAATACCCATAGTTCACGTCGTCATGTGACCAACACCCAAATGGTTTACTAGAGTCAATAATCTAGTCACATCGCTATGTGATTAATACCCAAAGAGTACTAAGGTGTGATCATGTTTTGCTCGTGAGAAAAGTTTAAACAACGGGTTTGTCACTTTCAGAGTCGTATGTATTTTGCAAATATTCTATGTCTACAATGCTCTGCACGGAGCTACTCTAGCTAATTGGTCCCACTTTAAATATGTATCTAGATTGAGACTTAGAGTCATATAGATCGGTGTAAAAGCTTCCATCGATATAAATCTTTACGACGAGCTCTTTTATCACCTCCATAATCGAGAAATATTTCCTTAGTCCTCACTAAGGATAATCTTGACCGATGTCCAGTGATCTACTCCTAGATCAAAGTTGTACTCCCTTGCCAAACTCAGGGCAGGGTACACAATAAGTCTGGCACACAACACAGCATACTTTATAGAACCTATGACTGTGGCATAGGGAATGCCTTTCATTCTTTTTCTATTTTCTGCCGTGGTCGGGCTTTGAGTCTTACTCAACTTTACACCTTGTAATACAGGCAAGAACCCTTTATTTGACAGATCCATTTTGAAAAACTTTACCAAGATATGTTCTTTGTGAAAGTCCAATTAAGTGTCTTGATCTATCCCTATAGATCTTGATGCCCAATATGTAAGCAGCTTCACCGAGGTCTTTCATTGGAAAAACTCTTATTTAAATATCCCTTTATGCTATCCAGAAATTCTATATCATTTCCAATCAACAATATGTCATCTACATATAATATTAGAAATGCTACTAAGCTCCCACTCACTTTCTTGTAAATACAGGCTTATCCAAAAGTCTATATAAAACCATATGCTTTGATCATATTATCAAAGCGCTTTACTCCAACTCGAAGAGGCTTGCCCAGTCCATAAATGGATCGCTGGAGCTTGCACACTTTGTTAGCACCCTTTGGATCGACAAAACCTTCTGGTTGCATCATATACAACTCTTCTTCCGGATATCCATGCAAGAATGTAGTTTTGACATCCATCTGCCAAATTTCATAATCATAAAATGCAGCAATTGCTAACATGATTCAGACAGACTTAAGCATCACTATGGGTGAGAAAGTCTCATCATAGTCAACTCCTTGAACTTTGTCGAAAACCTTTTGCGACAAGTCGAGCTTTGTAGATAGCAACACTACTATCATCGTCCGTCTTCCTCTTGAAGATCCATTTATATTCTATGGCTTGACGATCATCGGGCAAGTCCATCAAAGTCCACACTTTGTTCTCATACATGGATCCCATCTCAGATTTCATGGCCTCAAGCCATTTCGCGGAATTTGGGCTCATCATCGCTTCCTCATAGTTCGTAGGTTCATCATGGTCTAGTAACATGACTTCTAGAATAGGATTACCGTACCATTCTGGTGCGGACCATACTCTGGAAGACCTACGAGGTTCTGTAGTGACTTGATCTGAAGTTTCATAATCATCATCATTAGCTTCCTCACTAATTGGTGTAGGAATCACTTGAACTATTTTTTGTGATGAACTACTTTCCAATTCGGAAGAAGGTACAATTACCTCATCAAGCTCTACTTTCCTCCCACTCACTTCTTTCGAGAGAAACTCCTTCTCTAGAAAGGATCCATTCTTAGCAACGATCTTGCCTTCGGATCTGTGATAGAAGGTGTACCCAACAGTTTCCTTTGGGTATCCTATGAAGATGCATTTCTCCGATTTGGGTTTGAGCTTATCTGGTTGAAGCTTTTTCACATAAGCATTGCAGCCCCAAACTTTAAGCAACGACAACTTTGGTTTCTTGCCAAACCATAGTTCATAAGGTGTCGTCTCAACGGATTTTGATGGTGCCCTATTTAAAGTGGATGCAGCTGTCTCTAATGCATAACCCCAAAACGATAATGGTAAATCTGTAAGAGACATCATAGATCGCACCATATCTAATAAAGTACGGTTACGATGTTCGGACACACTATTACGCTCTGGTGTTCTATGTGGCGTGAGCTGTGAACTATTCCACATTGTTTTAAATGAAGGCCAAACTCGTAACTCAAATATTCTCCTCTACGACCAAATCGTAGAAACTTTATTTTCTTCTTACGATGATTCTCCACTTCACTCTGAAATTTCTTGAACTTTTCAAATGTTTCAGACTTGTGTTTCATTAAGTAGATATACCCATATCTGATCAAATCATCTGTGAAGGTCAGAAAATAACGATACCCGCCACGAGCATCAACACTCTTTGGACCGCATACATCGGTATGTATTATTTCCAATAAGTCACTAGCTTGTTCCGTTGTTCCGGAGAATGGAGTTTTAGTCATCTTGCCCATAAGGCACGGTTCGCAAGCATCAAATGATTCATAATCAAGTGATTCCAAAAATCCATGTTTATGGAGTTTCTTCATGCGCTTTACATCGATATGACCCAAACGGCAGTGCCACAAATATGTTGCACTATCATTATCAACTTTGCATATTTTGGCATCAATATTATGAATATGTGTATCACTACGATCAATATTCAATAAACCATCAACATTGGGTGTATGACCATAGAAGGTTTTATTCATGTAAACAGAATAACAATTTATTTCTATTTTAGATGAATAACTGTATCGCAATAAACATGATCTAATCATATTTATGCTCAACGCAAACATCAAATAACATTTATTTGGGTTCAGCACTAATCTCGAAAGTATAGTGATGCGGAGCATCCCTACGTCATCCCCATGGACTCTACTACAACTCGTCAAGCACCTCAAGGACCAATGACAAGAGCACGTGCACGCACCATCGAAATCGAGGTTAATTCTTTCCTCTCCGAGTTTCATCCGGATTCACTTGAGAACGGGGTTCTACCTCAAAGAGACGCATTGTGCATTCTTAGGTACTTTGGAGATCATCACGAGGAAGCACGGAGGAAGCACCAAGTTCACCGGAGACCCAAGAGGAAGGAGAGGGAGAAGGACGCGAAGACGTGGAGGCTCGGGACACCCCCTGGTGCCCAGACCCCATTCCTCCGGGTGCCCGGCCTCCGGCTGGGAGTTGGCCCTGGTTTGCCCTGGGTGCCCGGCCAGGAGACCCCCGGGTGCCCGGCCTCCCAACCTGGGAGCTGCACCGCCGCCCCGGGTGCCCGGGCCTCTATCGTCGGGTGCCCGACCCTTCCCCACCTGGCGCTGGAGATGCCCCCCGGGTTCCCGTGCCACCACTCCCTGGGTGCCCGGCCCAGCTGCCTGGGCGCTGCCCCTCCACCCCGGGTGCCCGGCCTTCTCCTGGCCGCTGGCCCAGCCGGCACCGGGTGCCCGGGCCCTCAGCCCCCGGGTGCCCGGCCCCAACAGCAACAAGGCTGAGGCCTCTCTGACCGGACTGGGTGCCCGGTCCTCCGCACCCCGGGTGCCCGGACCTCTCTGTATGCCTGTGTGCATTTTATGGTTTTTGACCCTTGTACCCCTCTCTTGCCCCCAATTCGACCCTAGACTATAAGTACCCCCCACCTAGCCCATTTGAGGGATAGCAAAGTATTGGATAGACAAAGAGAGAGCTTTGCTCATCTTCCTCCTCATGGAGATCATGACCTCCTAAGGAAGAAGATCCTCTTGTGGATATCAAGACCCCATCTAGGGAAGGATCCCCATCATAGGATAATCAAGACCTCTCTCCTCATAGGATTGGGATGAACTAGTTACCTTCTATCTTTCCTTTGTTGTCCTTGAATCATTGTGACCTCTTGTGTGTTCTTGGATCTAGCAAATGTGTGATTGGATCAAGTCAATTTGAGTGTTTCCCCTCTCTTGTGTTCTTCGTGTTCTTGGGGATTCCCCCTCCAATTCGTGAAAGATCTCCATCTAGGGTTCCACCCTACAACATATAGGGAGTGTGCGATGATGATCATATCAATCTTGGAACCACTTCCAACACACATCATCACTTCACCCTCAACTAGTCTCTGTTTATTCTGTAACTCCTGTTTCGAGTTACTAATCTTAGCAAACGAACAAGTATCAAATACCCAGGGCTACAATAAACACTAGTAAGGTACACATCAATAACATGTATATCAAATATACCCTTGTTCACTTTGACATCCTTCTTATCCACCAAATATTCAGGGCATTTCCGCTTCCAGTGACCATTTACTTTGCAGTAGAAGCACCCAGTTTCAGGCTTTGGTCCAGCTTTGGGCTTCTTCACGAGAGTGACAACTTGCTTGCCATTCTACTTGAAGTTCCCCTTATTTCCCTTTGCCCTTTTCTTGCAACTAGTGGTCTTGTCCATCATCAACACTTGATGCTCTTTTTTGATTTCTACCTTCGTCGATTTTGTTGGGGAACGTAGTAATTTCAAAAATTTCCTACGCACACGCAAGATCATGGTGATGCATAGCAACGAGAGGGGAGAGTGTCGTCCACGTACCCTCGTAGACCAAAAGCGAAAGCGTTAGCACAACGCGGTTGATGTAGTCGTACGTCTTCACGATCCGACCGATCAAGTACCGAACGCACGACACCTCTGAGTTCAACACACGTTCAACTCGATGACGTCCCTCGAACTCCGATCCAGCCGAGCTTTGAAGGAGAGTTCCGTCAGCACGATGGCATGGTGACGATGATGATGTTCTACTAATGCAGAGCTTCGCCTAAGCACCGCTATGATATTATCGAGGTGGATTATGGTGGAGGGGGGCACTGCACACAGCTAAGAGATCCAAGAGATCAATTGTTGTGTCTCTAAGGGGTGCCTCCCTCCCCGTATATAAAGGAGTGGAGGAGGGGGAGGGGGCCGGCCACCCTAGGTGCGCCCCATGAGGAGTCCTACTCCCATCGGGAGTAGGACTCCCCCTTCCAAGTGGGAGTAGGAGAGGAGAGGGAAGGAGAGAGAGGGGGAAAGGAAAGGGGGGCGCCGCCCCCTCCTTGTCCAATTCGGACCGGGGGAAGGGGCACGCGGCTGCCCTTGGTCGCCCCTCCTCTTCTCCACTAGGGCCCAATAGGCCCATTAGTCTCCCCGGGGGGATCCGGTAACCCCCCGGTACTCCGGTATATGCTCGATACTCCCCGAAACCATTCTGGTGTCCGAACATAGTCGTCCAATATATCAATATTTATGTCTCGGCCATTTCGAGACTCCTCGTCATGTCCGTGATCACATCCAAGACACCGAACTAACTTTGTTACATCAAAACACATAAACTCATAATATAACCATCATCGAACTTTAAGCGTGCGGACCCTATGGGTTCGAGAACTATGTAGACATGACCGAGACATGTCTCCGGTCAATAACCAATAGCGGAACCTGGATGCTCATATTGGCTCCCACATATTCTACGAAGATCTTTATCGGTCAAACTGCATAACAACATACGTTGTTCCGTTTGTCATTGGTATGTTACTTGCCCGAGATTTGATCGTCGGTATCTCAATACCTAGTTCAATCTCGTTACCGGCAAGTCTCTTTACTCGTTCCGTAATACATCATTCCGCAACTAACTTATTAGTTGCAATGCTTGCAAGGCTTATAGTGATGTGCATTACCGGGTGGGCCCAGAGATACCTCTCCGACAATCGAAGTGACAAATCCTAATCTCGAAATACGCCAACCCAACAAGTACCTTCAGAGACACCTGTAGAGCACCTTTATAATCACCCAGTTACGTTGTGACGTTTGGTGGCACACAAAGTGTTCCTCCGGTAAACGGGAGTTGCATAATCTCATAGTCATAGGAACATGTATAAGTCATGAAGAAAGCAATAACAACATACTAAACGATCAAGTGCTAAGCTAACGGAATGGGTCAAGTCAATCACATCATTCTCCTAATGATGTGATACCATTAATCAAATGACAACTCTTTGTCTATGGCCAGGAAACATAACCATCTTTGATCAACGAGCTAGTCAAGTAGTGGCATACTAGTGACATTCTGTTTGTCTATGTATTCACACATGTATCACGTTTCCGGTTAATACAATTATATCATGAATAATAAACATTTATCATGATATAAGGAAATAAATAATAACTTTATTATTGCCTCTAGGGCATATTTCCTTCAGTCTCCCACTTGCACTAGAGTCAATAATCTAGATTACACAATAATGATTCTAACACCCATGGAGCCTTGGTGCTGATCATGTTTTGCTCGTGGAAGAGGCTTAGTCAACGGGTCTGCAACATTCAGATCTGTATGTATTTTGCAATGTCTCCCACCTGGACTTGATCCCGGATGGACTTGAAGCGTCTCTTGATGTGCTTGGTTCTCTTGTGAAATCTGGATTCCTTTGCCAAGGCAATTGCACCAGTATTGTCACAAAATATTTTCATTGGACCCGATGCACTACGTATGACACCTAGATCGGATATGAACTCCTTCATCCAGACTCCTTCATTTGTGGCTTCCGAAGTAGCTATGTACTCCACTTCACACGTAGATCCCGCCACGACGCTTTGTTTAGAACTGCACCAACTGATAGCTCCACCGTTCAATATAAACACATATCCGGTTTGTGATTTAGAATCGTCCGGATCAGTGTCAAAGCTTGCATCGACGTAACCATTTACGACTAGCTCTTTGTCACCTCCATAAACGAGAAACATATCCTTACTCCTTTTCAGGTATTTCAGGATGTTCTTGATTGTTGTCCAGTGATCCACTCCTGGATTACATTGGTACCTCCCTGCTAAACTAATAGCAAGGCACACATCAGGTCTGGTATACAGCATTGCATGCATGATAGAGCCTATGGCTGAAGCATAGGGAACATCTTTCATTTTCTCTCTATCTTTTGCAGTGGTCAAGCATTGAGTCTGAATCAACTTCACACCTTGTATTACAGGCAAGAACCCTTTCTTTGCTTGATCCATTTTGAACTTTTTCAAAACTTTATCAAGGTATGTACTTTGTGAAAGTCCAATTAAGCATCTTGATCTATCTTTATAGATCTTGATGCCCAATATATAACCAGCTTCACCGAGGTCTTTCATTGAAAAACTTGTTGGAAATATGCCCTAGAGGCAATAATAAATTAGTTATTATTATATTTCCTTGTTCATGATAATCGTTTATTACCCATGCTATAATTGTATTGATAGGAAACTCAGATACATGTGTGGGTACATAGACAACACCATGTCCCTAGTAAGCCTCTAGTTAACTAGCTCGTTGATCAACAGATGGTTACAGTTTCCTGACCATGGACATTGGATGTGGTTGATAACGGGATCACATCATTAGAAGAATGATGTGATGGACAAGACCCAATCCTAAGCCTAGCACAAAGATCGTAGTTCGTATGCTAAAGCTTTTCTAATGTCAAGTATCTTTTCCTTAGACCATGAGATTGTGCAACTCCCGGATACCGTAGGAATGCTTTGGGTGTACCAAACGTCACAATGTAACTGGGTGGCTATAAAGGTGCACTACAGGTATCTCCGAAAGTGTCTGTTGGGTTGGCAAGAATCGAGACTGGGATTTGTCACACCGTGTGACGGAGAAGTATCTCTGGGCCCACTCGGTAGGACATCATCATAATGTGCACAATGTGATCAAAGAGTTGATCGCGGGATGATGTGTTACGGAACGAGTAAAGAGACTTGCTGATAACGAGATTGAACAAGGTATCGGCATACCGACGATCGAATCTCGGGCAAGTACAATACCGTTAGACAAAAGGAATTGTATACGGGATCGATTGAGTCCTTGACATCGTGGTTCATCCGATGAGATCATCGTGGAACATGTGGGAGCCAACATGGGTATCCAGATCCCGCTGTTGGTTATTGACCGGAGAACGTCTCGGTCATGTCTGCATGGTTCCCGAACCCGTAGGGTCTACACACTTAAGGTTCGATGACGCTAGGGTTATAAAGGAAGTTTGTATGTGGTTACCGAATGTTGTTCAGAGTCCCGGATGAGATCCCGGACGTCACGAGGAGTTCCGGAATGGTCCGGAAGTAAAGATTTATATATGGGAAGTCCTATTTTGGCCACCGGAAAATGATCGGGATTTTTCGGTATTGTACCGGGAAGGTTCTAGAAGGTTCCGGAGTGGGGCCCACCTGCATCGGGGGACCCACATGAACGTGGGTAGTGGGGGCAAGGCCCCACACCCCTGGTCAAGGCGCACCAAGATCCCCCCTTAGAAGGAATAAGATCATATCCCGAAGGGATAAGATCAAGATCCCTAAAAAGGGGGGATAACAATCGGTGGGGAAGGAAACGATGGGATTTCTTTCCTCCCGCCTTTGCTAATGCCCCAATAGACTTGGAGGGCAAGAAACCAGCCCCCTACACCCCTATATATAGTGGGGAGGCGCATGGGAGCTTTATCCAAGTTCTGGCGCAGCCCTCCCCCTCTCCCAAGTCCTCCTCCTCTCACGCGGTGCTTGGCGAAGCCCTGCAGGATTGCCACGCTCCTCCATCACCACCACGCTGTTGTGCTGCTGCTGGATGGAGTCTTCCTCAACCTCTCCCTCTCTCCTTGCTGGATCAAGGCATGGGAGACGTCACCGAGCTGTACGTGTGTTGAACGCGGAGGTGCCGTCCGTTCGGCACTAGGATCTCTGGTGATTTGGATCACGACGAGTACGACTCCTTCAACCCCGTTCTCTTGAATGCTTCCGCTAAGCGATCTACAAGGGTATGTAGATGCACTCTCCTTCTCCTCGTTGCTAGTCTCTCCATAGATAGATCTTGGTGACTCGTAGGAAAATTTTGAATTTCTGCTACGTTCCCCAACAGTGGCATCATGAGCTAGGTCTATTGCATAGATTCTTTGCACGAGTAGAACACAAAGTAGTTGTGCGCGTTGATTTTGTTCAATATGCTTACCGTTACTAGTCCAATTTTGTTTCGACGGTATTGTGGGATGAAGCGGCCCGGACTGACCTTACACGTACACTTACGTGAGACAGGTTCCACCGACTGACATGCACTTGGTGCATAAGGTGGCTAGCGGGTGCCAGTCTCTCCCACTTTAGTCGGAACGGATTCGATGAAAAGGGTCCTTATGAAGGGTAAATAGCAATTGGCATATCATGTTGTGGTTTTGCATAGGTACGAAACGTTATTGCTAGAAACCCATAGCAGCCACGTAAAACATGCAAACAACAATTAGAGGACGTCTAACTTGTTTTTGCAGGGTATGCTATGTGATGTGATATGGCCAAGAAGAATGTGATGAATGATATGTGATGTATGAGATTGATCATGTTCTTGTAATAGGATTCATGACTTGCATGTCGATGAGAATGACAACCGGCAGGAGCCATAGGAGTTGTCTTTATTTATTGTATGACCTGCGTGTCATTGAACAACGCCATGTAATTACTTTACTTTATTGCTAACCGGTAGCCATAGTAGTAGAAGTAATAAGTTGGCGAGACAACTTCATGGAGACACGATGATGGAGATCATGATGATGGAGATCATGGTGTCATGCCGGTGACGATAATGATCATGGAGCCCCGAAGATGGAGATCAAAAGGAGCAAAATGATATTGGCCATATCATGTCACTATTTGATTGCATGTGATGTTTATCATGTTTATGCATCTTATTTGCTTAGAACGACGGTAGTAAATAAGATGATCCCTCATTAAAATTTCAAGAAAGTGTTCCCCCTAACTGTGCACCGTTGCGAAAGTTCGTCGTTTCTAAGCACCACGTGATGATCGGGTGTGATGGATTCTTACGTTCACATACAACGGGTGTAAACCAGATTTACACACGCGAAACACTTAGGTTGACTTGACGAGCCTAGCATGTACAGACATGGCCTCGGAACACAAGAGACCAAAAGGTCGAGCATGAGTTGTATGGAGGATACGATCAACATGAAGATGTTCACCGATGATGACTAGTCCGTCTCACGTGATGATCGGACACGGCCTAGTTGACTCGGATCATGTAATCACTTAGATGACTAGAGGGATGTCTATCTGAGTGGGAGTTCATAAGATGAACTTAATTATCCTGAACATAGTCAAAAGATCTTTGCAAATTATGTCGTAAGCTCACGCTTTAGTTCCACTGTTTAGATATGTTCCTAGAGAAAATATAGTTGAAAGTTGACAGTAGTGATTATGCGGACAGTAGAAAGCTTATGTCCTTAATGCACCGCTCAGTGTGCTGAACCCCAAACGCCGTTTGTGGATGTTGCGAAACATCGGACATACACGTTTTGATAACTACGTGATAGTTTAGTTAAACGGTTTAGAGTTGAGGCACCAAAGACGTTTTCGAAACGTCGCGGAACATATGAGATGTTTCGAGGGCTGAAATTGGGATTTCAGGCTCGTGCCCACGTCAAGAGGTATGAGACCTCCGACGATTTTCTTAGCCTGCAAACTAAGGGAGAAAAGCTCAATCGTTGAGCTTGTGCTCAGATTGTCTGAGTACAACAATCACTTGAATCGAGTGGGAGTTGATCTTCCAAATGAGATAGTGATGTTTCTCCAAAGTCATTGCCACCAAGCTGCTAGAGCTTCGTGATGAACTATAACATATCAGGGATAGATATGATGATCCTTGAAATATTCGCAATGTTTGACACCGCGAAAGTAGAAATCAAGAAGGAGCATCAATTGTTGATGGTTAGTGAAACCACTAGTTTCAAGAAGGGCAAGGGCAAGAGGGGATACTTCATGAAACGGCAAATCAGCTGCTGCTCTAGTGAAGAAACCCAAGGTTGAACCCAAAACCGAGACTAAGTGCTTCTGTAATAAGGGGAACAACCACTGGAGCAGGATTACCCTAGATACTTGGTAGATAAGAAGGCTGGCAAGGTCGATGGAAGTATATTGGATATACATTAGGTTAATGTGTACTTTACTAGTACTCCTAGTAGCACAAGGGTATTAGATACCGGTTCTGTTGCTAAGTGTTAGTAAGTCGAAATAAAAGCTACGGAATAAAAGGAGACTAGCTAAAGGTGAGATGACGATATGTGTTGGAAGTGTTTCCAAGTTTGATGTGATCAAACATCGCACGCTCCCTCTACCATCAAGATTAGTATTAAACCTGAATAATTGTCATTTGGTGTTTGCGTTGAACATAGACATGATTGGATTATGTCTATCGCAATACGGTTATTCATTTAAGGAGAATAATGGTTACTCTATTTATTTGAATAGTACCTTCAATGGTCTTGCACCTAAATGGTTTATTGAATCTCGATAGTAGTGATACACATTTTCATGCCAAAAGATATAAGATAGTAATGATAGTACCACTTACTTGTGGCACTGCCATGTAAGTCATATTGGTATAAACCGCATGAAGAAGCTCCATGCTGATGGATCTTTGGACTCACTCGTTTTTGAAAAGTTTGAGACATGCGAACCATGTCTGTTGGTGTATATGCATGAAGAAACTCCATGCAGATGGATCGTCTGGACTCACTTGATTTTGAATCACTTGAGATATGCAAATCATACCACATGGGCAAGATGACTGAAAAGCCTCGTTTTCACTGAGATGGAACAAGATAGCAACTTGTTGTAAGTAACAGATTTTGATGTGTGCAGTCCAATGAGTGCTGAGGCATGCAGTGAATATCATTATGTTCTCACTTTACAGATGATTCGAGTAGATGTTGAGTATATTTACTTGATGAAACACAAGTCTGAATTATTGAATGGTTCAAGTAATTTCAGAGTGAAGTTAAAGATCATTGTGACAAGAGGACAAAATGTCTATGATATGATCATAGAGATGGGTATCTGAGTTACGAGCTTTGGCACGCAATTAAGACATTGTGGAAATTGTTTCACAATTAATACCGCCTGGAACACCATAATGTGATGGTGTGTCCGAACATCATATTTATACCCTATTGGATATAGTGCGTATCATGATGTATCTTATCGAATTACCACTATCGTTCATGGGTTAGGCATTAGAGACAACCGCACTCACTTTAATAGGGCACCACGTAATTCCGTTGAAACGACACCGCTTGAACTATGGTTTGGAGAAACCTAAGCTGTCATTTCTTAAAAGTTTGGGGCTGCGACGCTTATGTGAAAAAGGTTTCATCGTGATAAGCTCGAACCCAAAACGGATAAATACATCTTCATACGATACCCAAAATGGTTGGGTATACCTCCTAATTCAGATCCGAAAGCAAGAGGGGTTGTTTCTTGAATCGGGTCCTTTCTCGAGGAAAGGTTTGTCTCAAAAATTGAGTGGGAGGATGGTGGAGACTTGATGAGGTTATTGAACCGTCACTTCAACAAGTGTGAAGCAGGGCACAGGAAGTTGTTCATGTGGCGCCTACACCAATTGAAGTAGAAGCTTATGATAGTGATCACAAAGTTTTTGGATCAAGTCACTACCGTACCTCGTAGGGTGACAAGGATGCGTACTACTTCAGAGTGGTACAGTAATCCTGTCTTGAAGGTCATGTTGCTAGACAACAATGAACCTACGAGCTATGGAGAAGTGATGGTGGGCCCATATTCCAACAAATGGTTAGAAGCCATGAAATCCGAGATAGGATCCATGTATTAGAACAAAGCATGGACTTTGGTGGACTTGTCCGATGATCGGCAAGCCATTGAGATAAATGGATCTTTAAGAAGAAGACGGACGTGGAAGGTAATATCACCGTCTATGAAGCTCGACTTGTGGCGAAGAGTTTTTTCACAAGTTCAAGGAGTTGACTACGATGAGATTTTCTCATCCGTAGAGATGCTTAAGTCCGTCGGAATCATGTTAGCATTAGCTGCATTCATGAAATCTGGCAGATGGATGTCAAAACGAGTTTCCTTATGAGTCTTCGTAAGGAAAGGTTGTATGTGATACAATCAGAAAGTTTTGTCGATCCTAAGGATGCTAAAAGGTATGTTGGCTCCAGCGATCCTTCTAAGGACTAGAGTAAGCATCTCGGAGTTGGAATGTGCGCTTTGATGAGAGGATCAAAGATTTTGGGTTTATACAAAGTTTATGAGAAACTTGTATTTCCAAAGAAGTGAGTGGGAGCACTATAGAATTTCTGATGAGTATATGTTGTTGACATATTGTTGATCAGAAATGATGTAGAATTTCTAGAAAGCATATAGGGTTATTTGAAAAGTGTTTTTCAATTAGAAAACCTAGATTAGGCTACTTGAACATTAAGCATCAAGATCTATAAGATAGATCACAATGCTTAATAATAC
The DNA here is from genome assembly GCF_018294505.1 of Triticum aestivum. Taxonomy (NCBI): domain Eukaryota; kingdom Viridiplantae; phylum Streptophyta; class Magnoliopsida; order Poales; family Poaceae; genus Triticum; species Triticum aestivum. The sequence goes on along the minus strand of NC_057813.1, from coordinate 128,456,811 downwards.
TTTCAAATGAGCACGTACCTTGACATGATCTTGAAAGTGTTAAAGATGGATCAGTCAAAGAAGGAGTTCTTGCCTGAGTTGTAACATACGAAGTTAAGACTTAAAGCTCGACCACGGCAGAAAAGAGAGAAAGGACGACGGTCGTCCCCTATGCTTTAGACGTAGGCTCTACAGTATGCTATGCTGTGTACCGCACCTGATGTGTGCCTTGCTACATGTCTGGCAAGAGGGTACAAAGGTGATCAAGGAGTGGATCACCAGATAGCGGTCAAAATTATCCTTAGAGGAATAAGGATATGTTTCTCGATTATGGAGGTGATAAAGAGTTCGGCGTAAAGGGTTGCGTCGATGCAAGCTTTAACACCTATCCGAATGACTCTGAGTAGCAAACAGGATACGTATAGTGGAGCGACCATTTGGAATAGCTCCAAGTGGAGCATGGAAGCAGCATTTACAATATGACATAGAGAATTGCGAAGTACATACGGATCTTAATGTTGCAGACCCGTTGACTAAAAACCTCTCTCACAAGCAAAACATGATCAAACCCCAGAATTCATTGAATCTTAATCACATGATGATGTGAACTAGTTTAATGACACTAGTAAACTCTTTGGATGTTGGTCACATGGTGATGTGACATGTGAGTGTTAATCACATGGCGATGTGAACTAGATTATTGACTCTAGTGCAAGTGGGAGACTGTTGGAAATATGCCCTAGAGGCAATAATAAATTAGTTATTATTATATTTCCTTGTTCATGATAATCGTTTATTACCCATGCTATAATTGTATTGATAGGAAACTCAGATACATGTGTGGGCACATAGACAACACCATGTCCCTAGTAAGCCTCTAGTTAACTAGCTCGTTGATCAACAGATGGTTACGATTTCTTGACCATGGACATTGGATGTTGTTGATAACGGGATCACATCGTTAGAAGAATGATGTGATGGACAAGACCCAATCCTAAGCCTCGCACAAAGATCATAGTTCGTATGCTAAAGCTTTTCTAATGTCAAGTATCTTTTCCTTAGACCATGAGATTGTGCAACTCCCGGATACCGTAGGAATGCTTTGGGTGTACCAAACGTCACAACGTAACTAGGTGGCTATAAAGGTGCACTACAGGTATCTCCGAAAGTGTCTGTTGGGTTGGCATGAATCGAGACTGGGATTTGTCACTCCGTGTGACGGAGAAGTATCTCTGGGCCCACTCGGTAGGACATCATCATAATGTGCACAATGTGATCAAAGGGTTGATCGCGGGATGATGTGTTACGGAACGAGTAAAGAGACTTGCCGGTAACGAGATTGAACAAGGTATCGGCATACCGACGATCGAATCTCGGGCAAGTACAATACCGTTAGACAAAGGGAATTGTATACAGGATCGATTGAGTCCTTGACATCATGGTTCATCCGATGAGATCATCGTGGAACATGTGGGAGCCAACATGGGTATCCAGATCCCGCTGTTGGTTATTGACCGGAGAACGTCTCGGTCATGTCTGCATGGTTCCCGAACCCGTAGGGTCTACACACTTAAGGTTCGATGACGCTAGGGTTATAAAGGAAGTTTGTATGTGGTTACTGAATGTTGTTCGGAGTCCCGGATGAGATCCCGGACGTCACGACGAGTTCCGGAATGGTCCGGAAGTAAAGATTTATATATGGGAAGTCCTATTTTGGCCACCGGAAAATGATCGGGATTTTTCGGTATTGTACCGGGAAGGTTCTAGAAGGTTCCGGAGTGGGGCCCACCTGCATGGGGGGACCCACATGAACGTGGGTAGTGGGGGCAAGGCCCCACACCCCTGGTCAAGGCGCACCAAGATCCCCCCTTAGAAGGAATAAGATCATATCCCGAAGGGATAAGATCAAGATCCCTAAAAAGGGGAGATAACAATCGGTGGGGAAGGAAATGATGGGATTTCTTTCCTCCCACCTTTGACAACGCCCCAATGGACTTGGAGGGCAAGAAACCAGCCCCCTCCACCCCTATATATAGTGGGGAGGTGCATGGGAGCTTTACCCAAGTTCTGGCGCAGCCCTCCCCCTCTCCCAAGTCCTCCTCCTCTCCCGCGGTGCTTGGCGAAGCCCTGCAGGATTGCCACGCTCCTCCATCACCACCACGCCGTTGTGCTGCTACTGGATGGATTCTTCCTCAACCTCTCCCTCTCTCCTTGCTGGATCAAGGCATGGGAGACGTCACCGGGCTGTACGTGTGTTGAACGCGGAGGTGCCGTCCGTTCGGCACTAGGATCTCCAGTGATTTGGATCACGACGAGTATGACTCCTTCAACCCCGTTCTCTTGAACGCTTCCGCTAAGCGATCTATAAGGGTATGTAGATGCACTCTCCTTTCCCTTGTTGCTAGTCTCTCCATAGATAGATCTTGGTGACTCGTAGGAAAATTTTGAATTTCTGCTACGTTCCCCAACAAAACTTTTACTCAAGTATCCTTTTATGCTATCCAGAAATTCTATATCATTTCCAATCAACAATATGTCATCTAGATATAATATTAGAAATGCTACGGAGCTCCCACTCACTTTCTTGTAAATATAGGCTTCTCCAAAAGTTAGTATAAAACCATATGCTTTGATCACACTATCAGAGCGTTTATTCCAACTCCGAGAGGCTTGCACCGGTCCATAAATGGATCGCTGGAGCTTGCACACTTTGTCAGCACCTTTTGGATTGACAAAACCTTCTGGTTGCATCATATACAACTATTCTTCCAGAAATCCATTCAGGAATGCAGTTTTGACATCCATTTGCCAAATTTCATAATCATAAAATGCGGCAATTGCTAAAATGATTCGGACAGACTTAAGCATCACTAGTGGTGAGAAAGTCTCATCATAGTCAACCCCTTGAACTTGTCGAAAACCTTTCGCAACAAGTCGAGCTTTGTAGACAGTAACATTACCATCAGCGTCAGTCTTCTTCTTGAAGATCCATTTATTCTCGATGGCTTGCCGATCATCGGGCAAGTCAACCAAAGTCCACACTTTGTTCTCATACATGGATCCCATCTCAGATTTCATGGCCTCAAGCCAATTTTTCAGAATCTGGGCTCATCAACGCTTCCTCATAGTTCATAGGTTCGCCATGGTCAAGTAACATGACCTCCAGAATAGGATTACCATACCACTCCGGTGTGGATCTTACTCTGGTTGACCTACGAGGTTCGGTAGTAACTTGATCTGAAGTTTCATGATCAATATCATTAGCTTCCTCACTAATTGGTGTAGGTGTCACAGGAACCGGTTTCTGTGATGAACTACTTTCCAATAAGGGAGCAGGTACAGTTACCTCATCAAGTTCTACTTTCCCCCCACTCACTTCTTTTGAGAGAAACTTCTTCTCTAGAAAGGATCCATTCTTGGCAACGAATGTCTTGCCTTCGGATCTGTGATAGAAGGTGTACCCAACAGTTTCCTTTGGGTATCCTATGAAGACACATTTCTCCGATTTGGGTTCGAGCTTATCAGGTTGAAGCTTTTTTACATAAGCATCACAGCCCCAAACTTTAAGAAACTACAACTTTGGTTTCTTGCCAAACCACAGTTCATAAGGCGTCGTTTCAATGGATTTCGATGGTGCCCTATTTAACATGAATGCAGCCATCTCTAAAGCATAACCCCAAAATGATAGCGGTAAATCAGTAAGAGACATCATAGATCGCTCCATATCTAGTAAAGTATGATTACGACATTCGGACACACCATTACGCTGTGGTGTTCTGGGTGGCGTGAGTTGCGAAACTATTCCGCATTGTTTGAAATGTAGTACAAACTCATAACTCAAATATTCTCCTCCACAATCAGATCATAGAAACTTTATTTTCTTGTTACGATGATTTTCACTTCACTCTGAAATTATTTGAGCTTTTCAAATGTTTCAGACTTATGTTTCATTAAGTAGATATACCCATATCTGCTTAAATCATCTGTAAAGGTGAGAAAATAGCGATACCCGCCGCGAGCCTCAACATTATTGGACCACATACATCAGTATGTATGATTTCCAACAAATCAGTTGCTCGCTCCATAGTTCTGGAGAATGGTGTTTTAGTCATCTTGCCCATGAGGCATGGTTCGCAAGTACCAAGTGATTCATAATCAGGTGATTCCAAAAGTCCATCAGTATGGAGTGTCTTCATGTGCTTTACACCAATATGACCCAAACGGCAGTGCCACAAATAAGTTGCACTATCATTATCAACTCTGCATCTTTTGGCTTCAACATTATGAATATGTGTATCACTACTATCGAGATTCATCAAAAATAGACCACTCTTCAAGGGTGCATGACCATAAAAGATATTACTCATATAAATAGAACAACCATTATTCTCTGATTTAAATGGATAACCGTCTCGCATCAAACAAGATCCAGATATAATGTTCATGCTCAACGCTGGCACCAAATAACAATTATTTAGGTCTAAAACTAATCCCGAAGGTAGATGTAGAGGTAGCATGCCGACGGTGATCACATCGACTTTGGAACCATTTCCACGCGCATCGTCACATCGTCCTTAGCCGGTGTTCGCTTAATCTGTAGTCCCTGTTTTGAGTTGCAAATATTAGCAACAGAACCAATATCAAATACCCAGGTGCTACTGCGAGCTCTGGTAAGGTACACATCAATAACATGTATATCACATATACCTTTATTCACCTTGCCATCCTTCTTATCCGCCAAATACTTGGGGCAGTTCCGCTTCCAGTGAGCAGTCTGCTTGCAATAGAAGCACTCAGTCTTAGGCTTAGGTCCAGACTTGGGTTTCTTCTCTTGAGCAGCAACTTGTTTTCTGTTCTTTTTGAAGTTCCCCTTCTTCTTCCCTTTGCCCTTTTTCTTGAAACTGGTGGTCTTATTGACCATCAACACTTGATGCTCCTTCTTGATTTCTACCTCCGCAGCCTTTAGCATTGCGAAGAGCTCGGGAATCGTCTTATCCATCCCTTGCATGTTATAGTTCATCACGAAGCTCTTGTAGCTTGGTGGCAGTGATTGAAGAATTCTGTCAATGACACTATCATCCGGAAGATTAACTCCCAGTTGAATCAAGTGATTCTTATACCCAGACATTTTGAGTATATGTTCACTGACAGAACTATTCTCCTCCATCTTGCAGCTGTAGAACTTATTGGAGACTTCATATCTCTCAATCCGGGCATTTGCTTGAAATATTAACTTCAACTCCTGGAACATCTCATATGCTCCATGACGTTCAAAACGTCGTTGAAGTCCCGGTTCTAAGCCGTAAAGCATGGCACACTGAACTATAGAGTAGTCATCAGCTTTGCTTTGCTAGACGTTCTTAACATCGCCAGTTGCATTTGCAGCAGGCCTGGCACCCAGCGGTGCTTCCAGGACGTAATTCTTCTGTGCAGCAATGAGGATAATCCTCAAGTTACGGACCCAGTCCGTGTAATTGCTACCATCATCTTTCAACTTTGCTTTCTCAAGGAACGCGTTAAAATTCAACAGAACAACAGCACGGGGCATCTATCTACATCAAACATAGACAAGCAAAATACTATCAGGTCCTAAGTTCTTGATAAATTAAAGTTCAATTAATCATATTACTTAAGAACTCCCACTTAGACAGACATCTCTCTAATCATCTAAGTGATCACGTGATCCAAATCAACTAAGCCATAACCGATCATCGCGTGAAATGGAGTAGTTTTCAATGATGAACATCGCTATGTTGATCATATCTACTATATGATTCACGCTCGACCTTTCGGTCTCAGTGTTTCGAGGCCATGTCTGCATATGCTAGGCTCGTCAAGTTTAACCTGAGTATTCTGCGTGTGCAAAACTGGCTTGCACCCGTTGTAGATGGATGTAGAGCTTATCACACCTGATCATCACGTGGTGTCTAGGCACGACGAACTTTGGTAATAGTGCATACTTAGGGAGAACACTTTTATCTTGAAATTTAGTGAAAGATCATCTTATAATGCTACTGTCAATCAAAGCAAGATAAGATGCATAAAAGATAAACATCACATGCAATCAATATAAGTGATATGATATGGCCATAATCATCTTGTGCTTGTGATCTCCATCTCCGAAGCACCGTCATGATCACCATTGTCACCGGCGCGACACCTTGATCTCCATCGTAGCATCGTTGTCGTCTCGCTAACTATTGCTTCTACGACTATCTCTACCGCTTAGTGATAAAGTAAAGCAATTACAGGGCGATTGCATTGCATACAATAAAGCGACAACCATATGGCTCCTGCCAGTTGCCGATAACTTTGTTACAAAACATGATCATCTCATACAATAAAATTTAGCATCATGTCTTGACCATATCACATCACAACATGCCCTGCAAAAACAAGTTAGGCATCCTCTACTTTGTTGTTGCAAGTTTTACGTGGCTGCTACGGGCTGAGCAAGAACCGTTCTTACCTACTCATCAAAACCACAACGATAGTTCGTCAAGTTAGTGCTATTTTAACCTTCTCAAGGACCGGGCATAGCCACACTCGGTTCAACTAAAGTTGGAGAAACTGACACCCGCCAGCCACCTATGTGCAAAGCACGTCGGTAGAACCAGTCTCGTGTAACCGTACGCGCAATGTCGGTCCGGGCCGCTTCATCCAACAATACTGCGGAACCAAAGTATGACATGCTGGTAAGCAGTATGACTTGTATCGCCCACAACTCACTTGTGTTCTACTCGTGCATATAACATCAACGCATAAAACCTGGCTCTGATACCACTGTTGGGGAACGTAGTAATTTAAAAAATTTCCTACACACACGCAAGATCATGGTGATGCATAGCAACGAGAGTGGAGAGTGTCGTCCACGTACCCTCGTAGACCGAAAGCGGAAGCGTTAGCACAACGCGGTTGATGTAGTCATACGTCTTCATGATCCGACCGATCAAGTACCAAACGCACGGCACCTCCGAGTTCAGCACACATTCAACTCGATGACGTCCCTCGAACTCCGATCCAGCCGAGCTTTGAAGGAGAGTTCCGTCAGCACGACGGCGTGGTGACGATGATGATGTTCTATCGACGCAGAGCTTCGCCTAAGCACCGCTGCGATATTATCGAGGTGGATTATGGTGGAGGGGGGCACCGCACACAGCTAAGAGATCCAAGAGATCAATTGTTGTGTCTCTAAGGGGTGCCTCCCTCCCCGTATATAAAGGAGTGGAGGAGGGGGAGGGGGCCAGCCACCCTAGGCGCGCCCCATGAGGAGTCCTACTCCCACCGGGAGTAGGACTCCCCCCTTCCAAGTGGGAGTAGGAGAGGAGAGGGAAGGAGAGAGAGGTGGAAAGGAAAGGGGGGCGCCGCCCCTCCTTGTCCAATTCGGACTGGGGGGAGGGGGCGCCCGGCAGCCCTTGGCCGCCCCTCCTCTTCTCCACTAGGGCCCAATAGGCCCATTAGTCTCCCCGGGGGGTTCCGGTAATCCCTCGGTACTCCGGTATATGCCCGATACTCTCCGAAACCATTCCGGTGTCCGAACATAGTCGCCCAATATATCAATATTTATGTCTCGACCATTTCGAGACTCTTGTCATGTCCGTGATCACATCCGGGACTCCGAACTACCTTTGTTACATCAAAACACATAAACTCATAATATAACCGTCATCGAACTTTAAGCATGCGGACCCTACGGGTTCGAGAACTATGTAGACATGACCGAGACATGTCTCCGGTCAATAACCAATAGCGGAACCTGGATGCTCATATTGGCTCCCACATATTCTACGAAGATCTTTATCGGTTAAACCGTATAACAACATACGTTGTTCCCTTTGTCATTGGTATGTTACTTTCCCGAGATTTGATCGTCGGTAGCTCAATACCTAGTTCAATCTCGTTACCGTCAAGTCTCTTTACTCGTTCTGTAATACATCATTCCGCAACTAGCTTATTAGTTGCAATGCTTGCAAGGCTTATAGTGATGTGCATTACCGAGTGGGCCTAGAGATACCTCTCCGACAATCGGAGTGACAAATCCTAATCTCGAAATACGCCAACCCAACAAGTACCTTCGGAGACACCTGTAGAGCACCTTTATAATCACCCAGTTACGTTGTGACGTTTGGTGGCACACAAAGTGTTTCTCCAGTAAACGGGAGTTGCATAATCTCATAGTCATAGGAACATGTATAAGTCATGAAGAAAGCAATAACAACATACTAAATGATCAAGTGCTAAGCTAACGGAATGGGTCAAGTCAATCACATCATTCTCCTAATGTTGTGATCTCCTTAATCAAATGACAACTCTTTGTCTATGGCCAGGAAACATAACCATCTTTGATCAACAAGCTAGTCAAGTAGTGGCATACTAGTGACATTCTGTTTGTCTATGTATTCACACATGTATCACATTTCCGGTTAATACAATTCTAGCATGAATAATAAACATTTATCATGATATAAGGAAATAAATAATAACTTTATTAATGCCTCTAGGGCATATTTCCTTCAGATTTCAGCATCACAAAGAGCTGGGGAATTTCTTTCGTCATCCCTTGCATATTATAGTTCACCACGAAGTTCCAGTAACTTGGTGATGGTGACTAGAGAACTCTGTCAATCACTATCTTATCTGGAATATTAACTCCCACTTGATTCAAGCGATTGTAGTACTCAGACATTCTGAGTACATGCTCACTACCTGAGCAATTCTCCTCCATCTTTTAGGCAAAGTATTTGCTTGAGGTCTCATACCTCTCGGCACAGGCATGAGTCTAAAATACCAATTTCATCTCTTGGAACATCTCATATGCTCTGTGGCGTTCAAAAACATTTTTGAAGTCCCGATACTAAGCCGTAAAGTATGGTGCACTAAACTATCAAGTAGTCATCATATTGAGCTAGCAAAACGTTCATAACGTCTGCGTCTGCTCCTGCAATAGGTCTGTCACCTAGCGGTGCATCAAGGACATAATTCTTCTGTGCAGCAATGAGGATAAACCTCAGATTACGGACCCAGTCCGCATCATTGCTTCTATCATCTTTCAACTTAGTTTTCTCTAGGAACATATAAGAAACATAGGGAAGCTATAACGCGAGCTATTGATCTACAACATAATTTGCAAAATACTATCAGGACTAAGTTCATGATAAATCAAAGTTCAATTAATCATATTACTTAAGAACTCCCACTTAGATAGACATCCCTCTAATCATCTAAGTGATCACGTGATCCAAATCAACTAAACCATGTCCGATCATCACGTGAGATGGAGTAGTTTTCAATGGTGAACATCACTATGTTGATCATATCTACTATATGATTCACGCTCGACCTTTCGGTCTCAGTGCTCCGAGGCCATATCTGCATATGCTAGGCTCATCAAGTTTAACCCGAGTATTCCGCGTGTGCAAAACTGGCTTGCACCCGTTGTATATAAACGTAGAGCTTATCACACCCGATCATCATGTGGTGTCTCGGTGCGACGAACTGTAGCAATGGTGCATACTCAGGGAGAACACTTGTACCTTGAAATTTAGTAAGGGGTCATCTTATAATGCTACCGACGTTCTAAGCAAAATAAGATGCATAAAGGATAAACATCACATGCAATCAGAATATGTGACATGATATGGCCATCATCATCTTGTGCTCATGATCTCCATCACAGAAGCATCGTCATGATCTCCAATGTCACCGGCGTGACACCTTGATCTCCATCGTAGCATCGTTGTCATTTTGCCACCTATTATTACTACGACTATTGCTACCGCTTAGTGATAAAGTAAAACAATTACATGGCGATTGCATTGCATACAATAAAGCGACAACCATATGGCTCCTGCCAGTTGCCGATAACTTTGTTACAAAACATGATCATCTCATACAACAATTTATATCACATCATGCTTGACCATATCACATCATAGCAAGCCCTGCAAAAACAAGTTAGACATCCTCTACTTTGTTGTTGCAAGTTTTACGTGGCTGCTGCGGGCTTCTAGCAAGAATCATTCTTACCTACGCATCAAAACCACAATGATTTTTTGTCAAGTGTGCTGTTTTAACCTTCAACAAGGACCGGGCGTAGCCACACTCGATTGAACTAAAGTTGGAGAAACAGACACTCACCAGCCACCAATGTGCAAAGCACGTCGGTAGAACCAGTCTCATGTAAGCGTACGCGTAATGTCGGTCTCAGCCGCTTCATCCAACAATACCGCCGAATCAAAGTATGGCATGCTGGTAAGCAGTATGACTATTATCATCCACAACTCTTTGTGTTCTACTCGTGCATATAACATATACGCATAGACCTAGCTCGGATGCCACTGATGGGGAACGCGGTAATTTCAAAAAAATTCCTACGATCACGCAAGATCTATCTATGTGATGCATAACAACGAGAGGGGAGAGTGTGCCCACGTATCCTCGTAGCCCGAAAGCGGAAGCGTTATGACAACGCAGTTGATGTATTCGTACGTCTTCACGATCCGACCATTCCAATACCGAACGTACGACACCTCCGCGTTCAGCACACGTTCAGCTCGATGACGTTCCTCGTACTCTTGATCCAGTTGAGGCTGAGGGTGAGTTCTGTCAGCACGACAGCGTGGTGATGGTGATGACGATGCTACCGGCGCAGGGCTTCGCCTAAGCTCCGCAACGGTAGGTGTATAACTGTGGAGGGGGGCACCGCACACGGCTAAAAGATCAACTTGTGTGTTCTAGGATGCCCCCTGCCCCCATATATAAAGGAGGGAGGGGAGGCCGGCCAGCCCTCCTTGGTGCGCCCCAAAAGGAGGGATCCTACTAGGACTCCAAGTCCTAGTAGGTTTCCACCAAGAAGGAGAGAGGGGGGAGGAAGGAGAGGGAGAGAGGGAGAAGGAAAGGGGGGCACCGCCCCCTTCCCTTATCCTATTCGGACTCAAGGGGGGCGGCCAACCCTCCTGCAGCCCTGCTCTCTCTCCACTAAGGCCCATCAAGGCCCATTAGTTCCCCGGGGGGGGGGGGGGTTCCGGTAACCCTCCGGCACTCCGGTTTTATCCGAAACTTCTCCGTAACACTTCCGGTGTCCGAATATCGTCGTCCAATATATCAATATTTATGTCTCGAGTATTTCGAGACTCCTCGTCACGTCCGTGATCTCATCCGATACTCCAAACAAACTTCGGTCATCAAAAACACATAACTCATAATACATATCGTCATCGAACGTTAAGCGTGCGGACCCTACGGGTTTGAGAACTATGTAGACATGACCGAGACACATCTCTGGTCAATAACCAATAGCGGAACCTGGATGCTCATATTGGCTCCTACATATTCTACGAAGATCTTTATCGGTCAAACCGCATAACAACATACGTTGTTCCCTTTGTCATCGGTATGTTACTTGCCCGAGATTCGATCGTCGGTATCTCAATACCTAGTTCAATCTCGTACCGGCAAGTCTCTTTACTCATTCCTTAATACTTCATCCCGCAACTAACTTATTAGTCACAATGCTTGCAAGGCTTATAGTGATGAGTATTACCGAGAAGGCCCAGAGATACCTCTTCGAAACACGGAGTGACAAATCCTAATCTCGATCTATGCCAACCCAACAAACACCTTCGGAGGCACCTGTAGAGCACCTTTATAATCACCCATTTACGTTGTGATGTTTGGTAGCACACAAAGTGTTCCTCCGGTATTCGGGAGTTGCATAATCTCATAGTCTGGGGAACATGTATAAGTCATGAAGAGAGCAGTGGCAATGAAACTGTAATGATCATAATGCTAAGCTAACAAATGGGTCATGTCCATCACATCATTCTCCTAATGATGTGATCACGTTTATCAAATGACAACACATGTCTATGGTTAGGAAACATAACCATCTTTTATTAACGAGCTAGTCAAGTAGAGGCATACTAGGGACTATAAGTTTTGTCAATGTATTCACACATGTACTAAGTTTCCGGTTAATACAAGTCTAGCATGAATAATAAACATTTATCATGAATTAAGGAAATAAATAATAACTTTATTATTGCCTCTAGGGCATATTTCCTTCAGGCCCGAGGTCTGTCGCGTGGCTCACCCTTGCAGCGAGTTCTTCCTCTTCCGGTGCGGGGCTTCTCCCCGTGAAGAGGGTGTGGTCGGAGGAGCGCGACCTCGTGCCGTCCCGCAGGAGCCCGAGGAGATCGAGCGCTGAGGCGTCGTCGGGCCCGAAGACTTCGTCGCCGATGTCGACGCGATCGCGACCGCCGTTGCCGAACGCAGCTTGCGTGAGGAGGTGGAGCGTCGACGCCACGACGAGGAGCTCGAAGCCCTAATGCTCCAGCAGGCGGTCGCGGCGAACCTTGCCGCCAAGGAGAAGGACGACGAGTGGCGGCTCATCCGCGAGGAGCAGAGGCAGAAGTTCACCGACCTCGGCAGCTCCGACAAGGAGGATTGAGCTCCTCCACCGCATCGTCCTCCGTCGCGAGCTCGCCGGCGTTAGATCCCCCACCCCCTCTAGTACTAGTAGTGAATGTAGTATGTAGACCATGTATTTGTGATGAACTACTACGGTTGCAATTTCTCTCGCAAAATTTTATTTTTTAAATTATGTAGTTTCATATATGATGTCTGCTCTGTCGCGTATATTTTTGACCTACAAAAAAGATCTTTGTCAAACTGTAAACAGTTTATGCGGATAGGAATTTTATGGGGTCCGCTAGAGATGCTCCTAGAGCCGTCACGCCAGAGAAACAGAAAAAGGTGAAACACGCGCGCGCGCGACTGACCCCATGCGTCAATGCGCGAGTCGTAATTAAGCAAGCAAGTCTCCCTTCCGCGACACCGCGAAGTCACTCGATCTGAACACAGGTGATCACGCGACAGTCATTTTCTTTTCCGGAAGATACACGCGAGATCCACAAGAAATCGATTACCGCTCTCCTTTCTCTCTCGTTTCGTTTACTTATTAGCGACGGAAGAGCACGCCGCGTTCATGGGCACGGCGGGCGGCCGTGTATCGTCGTCGCGCGCGACGTCGGCCAGCTTCCTTCCAATTCCAAGCCCAAGGTGGTGCGGTGCGACGTCAGAACCGTCATCAGACCAAGAAACAGATAGAGCAAGGAAACCAGCAGGATATATTCGCGAAGACGAGAGAAACTGGCAATTAAGCGCTGTGTCTCTGTGTGTGTCAGCCTGGCGAGGAGGCCCGCGCGCGCATCTCCGTCGAGCGCATCGCCTGCATATATACCCCACCCCCACGGACACGCCGTGGATACCAGTACACCACCCACAAGCCACCGATCGCAACCGCCCTCTGTCCTCTCCACCTCCTCGCCACCACCTTGGCATCAGTGCCTCTCCCTCCCCCCTCTCCCTGCAACTTTTCCCCTCATCTCGTTGGAATCCATGGCGTCCAAGTCCGCGGTCACCCCAGGTAATTAGTTCGACATCCCGCCCAGTTATATTGAGAGTTAGTGAAGGTTATTCCGCCCGGGATCCGCCATGGTTCTGTTTCTTCACGCTCTGTGGGGCGGCGGCAAGCCTCTGGCGCTCCTGCTCACCACGGTGCTCCTCTGTGTGCTGCGGCCAGGTGGGCAGCCCAAGGGCAAGGAGGAGCCCTCCTCCATGGCGGACGTGTACAACCACGAGCTGACGCCGCTGCAGAAGCACGTCGCCTTCTTCGACCGGAACAAGGACGGCGTCATCCACCCCTCCGAGACCTACGAAGGTACGTACTTACGTGTCGCGCACACAGCACGCACACGCCGATTAATCGCTTTCTACCTGGTTGGAACGCGGAAGTCGGCAGAAATCACGCGAGAAACGGCACAGCTCGTCCCGGATAATTCTGGCGATCGAAAACTGACGATGCGGTTGGTCTGCAGGGTTCCGCGCGATCGGGTGCGGCGTCGCGCTGTCCGCCTTCAGCGCCGTCTTCATCAACGGACTGCTCGGTCCCAAGACCATACCGGTATATATGCACGCAAAAAAACCTCTCGCTCTCTCTGTTGTTTTCTCTCTCTCTCTCTCTCCATGATCGAGCTCTCTTTGCATGATTGAGATGCGTACCCTGTTACAGTACTGTTCTAAGTGCGGTTGTGGGGCAAGGCTTGGTTTGCCTTTTTCTTGTCTAGTTGCTTTCAGAGTTAACGTGGGTACTTTTAGAAACACAGTGCAAACACATACGCACACAAACACGCACGCTCACCTCCTATAAACACATACACGCACATCATACCCATATGAACATCTTGTGAGACCAAACCAACCTACCTTGAGGTCGACGAAGTTGTCACAGACGCCTTGTAGTTAAGTAGCGGGCCATGCCGCTGAAAGAACAGCCCCAGAAAGATTTTAATAAATCTTGTAAAATACAATCACCCTTGCCAAAGTCTACAACTTAAGCTCAGATGGACAGGTTCCACCACAAGAAACTTAGTCACCCGAGCATAAATTCACTACTTCTGCATAGTTGGTTAACAAATATCCCAGCAACACAAGGACAGAGCACAAACTAGATGGTTGCTTGATTTAGATGGAGGGCAGCATAAATAAACGGCTGCACGAGATTCAAAAGTTAGTTGCTCATTGGTCAAAGGGCTCGTAACTAAACGGCATCGAGATCTACAAATGGCTTAGCAACAGGCATTACTAAAACACACATATGCGCATACGACTACCTCAGCACTAGAAATACATCGCCAGGTTAGCATATGCATGCACCATGTGTTGAGACGCACATGAGCATAGACCAATGAACATGCATGTTAGTTCATGCAGCATGGGTTCGGTCGCAAAGAGAAATGAATAGCCAATGATTTAGCTATAAATTCCTTTATAGAACGAGACAAAGAGACTTTAGCAAGAGATCTAGTGCACTTTCCTTATTCTAAGCAGGCAATGGTAACATGCAATGCAAGTACATCCTATATAATTTAGATTGGCCCAACTGAACTCCAGCTATATCTCTTTCATAGACGATCGAGTTTCCCACGTGACCATCTACAAATTAACCCTTGCCGCTCCCAAAAGAGACCAAATATTTTGCCTTCCCGGACAGAGCAGAGGATTGAGGTAAGTAAATCGGGCGTATCTAATTCTACCTCGTGGTTAGATGCTGCTGCGACAGATGAGCTTGGTTCAGAGTATTCGACGGAGTGCCGTCTGACTAGGCCACCTCTGGCCGAGAAACAGAAGATATATTCCTAGCGTGAGGATTTGTACACGCCAACACAGAAAAGATGCATTATTCACCCTTGCTTTTTTCAGAGAAGAAAACGAAAACACTGAACAAAGGAGCACTGTCAGGCTTTTCCAGTTTATCGATCTGTTCAGTCTTTACAGAAGGACCTAACATTAATTGGGGATTGGTTCAGTGCTGATTGGCTGAATCCTTCGTTAATTATTAACCATCGCGTGTGTGTCATTACTGCTGCAGGAGAACATGAAGGTTGGAGCTTTCAAGTTTCCGATCTACGTAAAGAACATCCACAAGGGCAAGCATGGGAGCGATTCGGGCGTGTACGATGCCAATGGAAGGTACTAGCTGCCATCTCATATTTGTTTATGTGCACATCGCCGCCCTACCTCCATTTCAAATTAAGTAGATGCTGTCCTACAAACCATGTGATTAAACTTCTCTAACTTGGAGTATCGAAATATAAATATTCAGATTGGTCAAATGAACATAATACTGTCCCATTTTCTGTCATAAGTAGTGTTCCTGATTTCTGTAAATTCTTACTGATATATTGAAATAATAGTAGAGAGAGAGAGAGAGAGAGAGAGAGAGAGAGAGAGAGAGAGAGAGACTGACATAGATGTTAGTCGCAACTCCCTAATAAAACCTAAAAGAATCTAAAGTAGTCATGCCGCCTTATGATATGGATGCATGACTGTCAAACCACCTCTTGATATGAAACGAGAAGCAGCTAGGAGTGGTGTGTTGTCTTTGTTCTTTCCCCTTTGTCTAAACTCTGATGGAAGAGATACCACAGTGCCGCACACTCAACAATAAACTACTGGCCAATGTGAGTCGCATGAGATTAGTTAAGGTATTGTGGCATAGGGCAGTGTTACTATGACGTGTAGAGAAGTTGAACTACCGATAAATTGCGCCGTCCGATGCCAACTAAAAGAAGAGGAAGATAGCAACACAACTCTAAAGCCCATGTCTTATCTAGACATGCAAAGATAATAGAGCTTGGGCGCGTATTTGCTGACTTTACAGTCGTCTATCCAACTTGCAGGTTTGTTCCTGAAAAGTTTGAAGAGATATTCAAAAAGCATGCTCACACCAGGCCTGATGCGCTGACAGGCAAAGAACTGAATGAGTTGCTTCAAGCAAACAGGGAGCCTAACGATTTGAAAGGACGGTAAGTTTCCGTTCATCTGGAGTATGAACAATGGAAATGTAAGCTGTGCTCTTTAGCTCATTATTTTCCTTTTCTGGAACCAACAATGCAGAGTGGGTGGCTTCACGGAGTGGAAAGTTCTCTACTCGCTGTGCAAAGATAAGGAGGGATTTCTTCACAAAGAGACCGTCAGGGCAGTCTACGATGGCAGCCTGTTTGTGAAGTTGGAGCAAGAGAGGAAGCAAGCTAAAGAATATGCCAAGAAGAAATGATGAAAACTATCCCAATACCCTCTTATTTGTGATTATGCGCAAGTATGCGTAAATTATGGTGTGCTTGAGAGTATGGTTCTGTAAATTAATGTTGTGATTTGATTTCGTGTGTTTGTTTGTTTGTTCTTTTATGGAATGAGAATTCAAAGCCCTGTTTATCTAGATATTGCAGTTGTTTGCAAATTAGGATGTTTCCAATTACTTATAAGTCTTAACATTGGTGTTCGTTTTATGTCTCCACAAACGTACTTCATGCAAGAAGTTGCACAACAATGTGCAGCGTGCAGCGGCATCACCTCATGACCATTGTCCATTGTTATATTTTACTCCATTTATCGCTGGTGAAAAATGTGAGAACCTTTTTCGTCCAAAGGAATTATATAGAATTTCATAAGTTCTTTCTATATAAAATCTATTTGGTCCAAAAGAACGAGTCCTCCAAAGAAGACATGAATCTCTAAAAATATTTCTGCATTTTTCATCTGGTGCAACCAAACAACTACTATTATTGTGTTCTTCAACTATTATTATTGTGTTCTTATCCATGTAGAATCTACAATATTATGACATCCTATTCTAGTATATTCCCTATATTTGAAATCCTACAAACCAAAGAGGCACTGAATTTTATTGCTTTTACTCAGATTACCATTAAATTGGTGTTTAGTTTCACCACAAATTTTACTGTTTATTTCTACTAACACAACACACACTATTGAAGTATTACCGCATTGTCCACCTTTTCCTATCAACTTGAACTTTTGCATGAATAGAGGAACACATCTTGAGGTGAGATTTGTTTACCTGCTAGTGCACTTATCTAGAAACATAGCAAATACCGTTCCGTTTACAGATATAAGATATTTTGGACATGTCAGTATGAACTACATACGGACTGAAGTGAGTCAACACACACATTAAAATGTATCTATAAATATATTTGATTCAGAAAAAAGTTTCCGCAAAAAAAAAAAGATTCAGAAAAAATTAAAACATGTTATATTTGTGAACAGAGGGAGTAATATATATTACAATAAAAGAGAAAGAATTGTGCAAATGTGAAGAGATAGATACGAGTCAGTGACAGAACAAAATAATTGTAAAACTCTGTATGACATGGATACACAACTGCCGAACCACCTCCTCAATATGAAACAAAAAGTTAAGGGAAGAAGGTGAGAGTGGTGTGTTCTCTTTGTTCTCTTCCCCCTTTGTCTCGAGCAAGTGAGTGCCAAGCTGCGTCATGTGGCATAAGATTTGATTTAATGTGAAGCACATGAGGTGGATGGGCTGGCACTAATATTCATCGGTTGTTTATGACCTGCATGCAGATCATAGGATGCCCTCACGTAGGAAAATCCAACGTGATATTGACAAATGACATTAGCATATCTGATTAAATAAATGGAAGAACAAATGCACAGGTATGAGGTATTGCCTGTCACTGTTCTCACTTTCTTGAACTCATTTATGTAAGACTAAAAATAAGACCACATGTCTTATCTAGATGTACAAAAAGAATGCAACAGATTAAGATGGCTGGTTTGTTCCTGAAAAGTTTGAGGAGATATGCAAGAAACGTGCCCACACCTGAAAAGTCTGATATTGAGAATTGAGAGCCTATTTGTAAGTGTATCCTTGCAATGCGTGGTGTACGACTGAATTTGTTTCCAGTTTATGTTTCCTTTGCGTTGTTTACAAACTATTGTTACTCTTTGCTTGCAACGCGTGGTGTATGACTGAATTTCAGTTTTGTAAGTTCATCAGCGCAGAGTCTGTTTAGCAGCCAGTAATTCTTTTTACAGAAACATAGCAGCTAGTAGAGCTGGACATATATTACTACTCTAAAGTGGGAACTAATAAACAGGTCTCCAGTTTATGTTTTTTCTTTATTGTTCCAGCCTGCTTTCTATTAAATTGTGGTTTAGTTTTTGCCGCAAATACAAGGACCACCACAGAGAAGCGATGCAGCATGTGGCTTCGTTTTCTTCTTTATCTACGCCTACCGATATCATCTCTCATAATTGCCAAAAAATAACAAATCTGCATGAAAGAAAAAGCTGGTCGTTGAAACCAAGATCAAGGACAAGCACCTACTAACAAACATGAGAGAACACATCTACCACATCAATCATAATTTCTCAATACCAAGATCGAGGACAAGTACCTACTAACAAACATGGGTAAGTACCACATAGAGAACATCTTCATCTCTGGCTCTTCCCTGAGCTATTTAAGCAGGGTCATGCATTGCCATCTGTTGGATGCTCATTCACCGTCACATAGCTTTCTTATTAAGGGGGACATGCGACGGCATACCCTGATATTGCTAACATGACGGCGCTTCAGAAGCACGCCTCTTTTTTTTTCACCGTAACAAGGATGACATTGTAACTCCTTCAGAAACATTGAAGGTGAATGTGGTCACGCAATGAATTGTGCAAAATAAAATGTTCCTGCTGAGTGTTCAGAGTCATATGTACGAATGAATCTGCAGTTCTTTCAATAAAATAATGTGTCTACTGTTTGACGAGCAGAATATACGCTCAACTAGATGATTTAATCGTAAATAGACAAAACAAATTCAGAATTTCTACTCGTTTCACATAATTGTCTAAACTCTGAAGGTGATACCAAGCTGGCCGTGGCATACAGTTTCCTTTTAATGTGAATGGAATGGCATCAACATCAGATTATAGGATGTACAGGAGAATGCTCCTGTGGTGTAGGAAAATCGAACAAGATATTGACAAATGACATTACCAGATCTGATAAAATAAATGGAAGAGAATAGTACAAGTATGAAGTATTGGTGTCACTGTTCTCACTTTTCTTGCATTAATTTATGTAAGACTAAAAATAAGAGCACATATCTTATTTACAGGTACAATGTAAACTTCACAACCCTTCACAAGTTGCAGGTTTGTTCTTAAGAGGTTTGAGATATGCAAGATGCATGCCGACACTAGGCCTATGTCCTGACAAGCAAAGAGAGCTGCAGAAGTTGCTTCCAACAAAAAGGGAGCCTAAATATTTCAAACGATGGCAAGTATTCCTCTGGAGTACAATAATAAAACTGTAACCAGTGCTCTTTAGGAGAGTGCGCTAAAGGCAAATAAGTAAAACATTCTAGATGCCCTCTTAGTTATGACCATGCGCAAGTATTTGGAAACTATTGGTGTTTTATTGTTATTGCGAGTGTTGGATCAGTAAATTAATGATGTAGCTTGGTTTTGTGTGTTCGCTGATTCAACATTTCAACTTGCAGTGAGAATTGAGAGCCTGATTGTAAGTGTATCGTTGCAGAGCATGGTGTGTTTTAAACGATAGGCTTATAGGTGTGTACATGTGTTTGTGTACTTGACAACTCGTACGTGGTGTGTGTGTGTGTGTGTGTTGTGCATCGCAGGTAGTTAGAGATGATCCTTATCTCTGTATAGCTTCACCTAGGGGTCTAGTCTACTAACTACCTGCCGCCATATTATAATTCTATTAACCTATATAACACGCACGCGTCCCTGCTGATCAGCATATGCTTCCATGCATAGAACTTTACTTCCATGCATAGAACTTTACATGGTAACCAGAGCTAGCCTCGCGATCATCCATGGCAGGCTCTTCAAGGTCCTTCCCCTCATCTCCAGTTGCTCATGCCGCAACCGAGAAGCTCACCAAGGGGAACCAGGTGCTGTGGCAGGCAACCGTCCTCTCCACCATTAGAGGAGCATAGATGTCGGATTGCCTTGACACCACGAAGACGGTCCCTCCTATGACCATTGAGGTCGCTCCTCCGACGGGAAGACAACGACCAGGCGCCAAATCCCAAGTTTCAAATGTGGTATGTGCAGGATCAGCAGATTTTCTCCTACCTACTGATCACACTGTCGGGAAAGATGGTGATCTAGGTGGCTTCCTACCACACGGCGGCGGAGCTGTGGAACACCATGAAAGATATGCTCACCTCCCACACTCGCACCAGGACCGTCACTGTCCGAATGGCACTCGCAAATCTGCAGAAGGGCAACGCCACCATCACCGGGTATGTGGGTAAGATCAAATCCCTTGGCCATAGGAAAGAAAGTTAAAGACTAGGACATCATCTCCCATATCCTTGCCGAGCTCGATGAAGAGTTCAACCCGGTCGTCTCCGCCATGTGCTTTCTGGTGGAGCCCGTCACTGTCCCGGAGTTGTATTCTCAGATCCTCAGCCTCGAGACCCGCATGAACCTCCGCAACAGGGCTCTCAATCATCTGCCAACGTGGCTGCTTGTGGCCCCTTCACCGAACAAACCGGCAGTGTTGACCGCAGACGCAACTTCCCCAACAAGCAAGGCGGCGGCAACAGTGGTGACTGTGGCCGCAACTTCTCCAAGCAAGGCACCCGCGGCGGCAGTACTAGAAACGGCGGCAGAGGCAGCTACAACAACGGCGGCGACATCTACAACAACAACGCCGCTGCCAAGGTGACTTGCCAAATTTGTGGCAAGGTTGGACATCCAGCCTAGAAGTGATGGAAAAGGTTTGCTTCCTCCTACAAGGGAGGAGAGGACAGATCGACCAACATGGCCACCTCTCAGTACAGTGTGGATACCAATTGGTATCTGGACAGTGGAGCAACGGATCACATCACCGAGGATCTGGCGAAGTTGACTATTTGTGATCGGTACACCAGGAACGAGCAGATCCATATGGCAAGTGGCTCATATATGACTATTGAGCATAATGGTCATTCGCAAATTCATACGCCTGATCGTGATCTCCATCTTACAAATATATTCCATGTACCTGAGGCTAGTATGAGTTTGATTTCTGATAGCCGTCTTGCTACTGATAATAACTCATTTGTTGAATTTCACTCGTACTCTTTTCTTGTAAAGGATCGGGGAACGAGGAAAGTCCTTCAAGGCAGGGGTAGGAGAGGCCTATATCCAGTCAAGCACATGGGATCACACATCAAGAAGCAAGTGCTCAGTGCCACCAAACCTTCCTTAGATAGGTGGCACCGACATTTAGGCCATCCATCATCGGTCATTGTTAGGAAAATTATTAGCTAATAATTTTCCTAACAATGATGGATTACAGATGTCCTTGATGAGAAATGAGCAAGACCATATGTTTATCAAAAATATAGCCCCTATATAAACCTAGCCCTTACTACCCGAACTTCTTACCTTCAAATAGGACTAACTGCCCGAACCCGCTTGCTTATCTTCTACGATCTAATTAAGTTAAGCAGTGGTTATTTTTTTAAGTGACTAGAACTTCTATCAACTACAAATGTCGGTGCTACCTATCCAAAGAAGGTTTGGTGGCACTGAGCACTTGCTTCTTGACATGTGATCCCATGTTCATGACTGGATATAGGCCCCTCCTACGCCTACCTTAAAGGACTTCCTCGTTCCCGATCCCTTACTAGAAGAGTATGGGTGAAATTCAACTAATAAGTTATTATCAATAGCAAAATGGCTAGCGGAAATCAAACTCTTACTAACCTCAGGTACATGGAGTATATTTTTAAGATGGAGATCACGATCAGGGGTATGAATTTGCGAATGACCAATATGCTCAATAGTCATACCCGAGACACTTTCCATATGGATCTGCTCATTGCCGGTGTATCGATCACGAACAATCAACTTCTCCAGATCCCCGATGATGTGATATGTTGCTCCACTCTCTAGATACCAATTGGTATCCACACCGTACCGAGAGGCGATCATGTTGGCCGATTTGTTCTCCCCTCCTTCATAGGAGGAATCAAACCTTTTCCATCACTTCCAGGATGGATGTCCTACTATGCCACAAATCTGGCAAGTCACCTTGGCAACAGTGTTGTTGTTGTAGTTGCCTCCACCGTCGTTTCCAGTGTTGTCTCCGTGGGCGCCCTGCTTGGAGAAGTGGCAGCCACTGTCACCACCATTGCCGTCACCTTGCTTGTTGGGGTAGTTGCGGCTGCGGTCACCACTACCAGCCTGCCGCTGCCGGTTTGTTCTGTGAAGCAGCCGCCATCAACCGCGTCGGTAGACGACTGAGAGCCCCCGTTGTGGAGGTTCATGCGGATCTGAAAGCTGAGGAGCTAAGAGTACAACTCTGGTACACTAATGAGCTCCACCCGAGAGGACATGGCGGAGACGACCGGGTGAACTCTTCATCGAGCCCGGCAAGGATATGGGAGACGATGTCCTCTTCTTCAACTGTCTTTCCTACGGCCATCAGTTCATCACAGAGGGATTTGATCTTGCCCACATACTCGGTGATGGTGGCATTGTCCTTCTGCAGATTCGCAAGCGCCATCCGGACATTGACGATCATGGGGCGAGTGTGGGAGGTGAGCATGCCCTCCATGGTGTTCAACAGCTCCGCTGCCGTGTGGCAGGAAGCCACCTGGATCGCCTTCTCCCGTTGCAACGTGGTCAGTAGGTAGGAGAAGACCTGCTGATCCTACACATACCACATCCGAAACTCAGGGTTTGGCGCCTTGGTTGTCGTCTTCCCGTCAGAGGAGCAACCTCAATGGTCATGGGAGGGACCGTCTTCATGGTGTCGAGGTAGTCCGCCATCTGTGCTCCTCTGATGGCGGAGAGGACAGTCCCCCCCCCCCCCAACACGGTAACACCTGGTTTCTCCTTGGTGAGCTTCTTGGTTGCGGCATGAGCAAATGGAGACGAGGGGAAGAAACTTGAAGAGCTCGCCATGGATGATTGTGAGGCTTTGATTACCATGAAAAGTTCTATGCATGGAAGCATATGCCGATGGACGCGTGCGTGTTATATAGGTTAATAGAATTACAATACGGCGGCAGGTAGTTAGTAGTCTGGACCCCTAGGTGAAGCTATACAAAGATAAAGATCATCTCTAATTACCTGAGATGCACAACACCAACACACACACACACACACACACACACACACACAAGTTGTCACGTACACAGACACATGTATAGCTTAGCTTAGAGGTCAAGTCTACTAACTACGTGCCGCCATATTGTAATTCTGTTAACCTATATAACATGCATGCGTTTGTGCTGATTGGCATACGCTTCCAGGCAATTCTGTTAACCTATATAACACGCATGCGTTTGTGCTGATTGGCATACGCTTCCAGGCATAGAACTTTACGGTGTGTGACTGAAGTTGTTAGCAGTCCATGTTTCCTTGCGGTGTTGGCAAGTTACTACTCCCATTGTAGTGTCAAAACGCTCTTATATTATAGGAAGGTGTGAGTACAACATAGCAGCTAGTAGAAGTGTAGAACTAGACATGTATATTACTCAAACAAGGGAATTGCACATAGCGTTCTCCAAGTTTATGTCATCTTTATTTGTCCAGACTTTCTTCTAAATTGTGGTTCAGTTTCCGCCAAGCAAGCAAAAGGACCACCACAAAGCAGACCGCTATGCAACATGTGGCTTCATTTTGTCCTCTATTTACACCTACTAATTTCTACTGTCATAACTGCAATATACAAGTGATTTCTAGCCATGCACATGAATCACTTCACCAAGGACAAGTATCTACTCCATTGTGAAAGGAGGAGAAAGAGGGGTCAGTGTTACGACAGAGAGGGCATCTTCATCCATAGCTCTTCTCTGAGTTATTAAACAGGGCCATGTGTTTCCATTTGTGAGGTGCAGAGCAAATAAATCCCCAGTGCCGATGATGTTAAGCCAGCGAAGATCCCCGGTAGTAGCTTCACTACAGCTTCCGCCGGTGACAACTCTTCTGTTTATATGGGTCTTAAGCTGTAAGTACTTGATACACGCTGCAGTTAGCTACTCTGTTTCTGAGACATAATCCTTTCAGCAAAACACCGTTACCACCATACAATGATGAATATCATCGTTATTTTTGGAAGGGGGGCATGCAACAGCAGATACTGATATAGCTAACATGACGGCACTCCAGAAACATGTCTCTTTTTTCGACGGTAACAAGGATGGCATCATTACTCCTACAGAAACATTTGAAGGTGATTGTGCTTAACTGCTTATGCAAAACATTCTGTAAAAACATGTTATCGTTCAGAGTTTAGACTCACATGTATCTGCCTTTTCTTTTGATAGAAAGCATGTTTACTGTTTGTGGAGCAGAAATTAAGTTCAATTAGATCGCTTGTAAATATAGAAAGCAAATTCAGATGCTCCGCTTGTGCCATATAACAGAAAGAAAATTCTAAGGCATGTTAAGTTAATTTGTTTGCCGTGTTTGTATCTTCTTGATTTTGACTAACTATATTTGGGACAAGGGCTAACATTAAATTTTCCTTTTAGCACAACTATGACATGTAACTAATTATGATCTGCTGATGTTAAAAAAATCAATTTTAAATATGCCTAAATTACCACTGCATGGCCCATGTGTAACTTGTTACTTCAAGATTTCTCGGGTAGTAGCTGTCAGTGCGTTTTCGATTGAGGCATACAGACTTACCTTTCAAGGTGCAGTAAGGGCACAAACCTCTGGTTAGGGCGGCGACTTAGGGCTAGAGCCTAATCTCCTTTTATGTTTATTGGTAATTTGATGGAAAATATATAAATAAGCATAGAGGGATTTTGATCCCTCAAAAAAAATGCTAGGGATTTCAAAAAGGAAATTCTTAAGCTGAATCTGAAGGATAAGGGAAGCACTAACAAACTTGAAAATAAGCTAAACAGACTGATACTATCCTGATTTGAGCATTAAAGAGACTTGATGATGGTGGCCCATACTCCTTATCCTTGCGCCGAGGGATATATGCTGGGTCCCACGTGGCAGAACTATTCTGTTCATATATATTTATTGTTATGACAAAATATTTTATCATGTAGGATTTGTTGCAATTGGTTGTGATGCTGCATATTCTAGAGACTCTGCCTCCTCCGTGCATGCTGCCCTCGGTCCTATAACAAGCCCGGTATGACTACCTCACAGACATCCATGTGCGCACACAGACAATGAACTTAATACTTAAAATTCGTTGTTCAATTCAGGTTGATGCACCATTGCCCCACATTAATATTCACATAGACCTAATCCACAGAGCAATGCATGGAAGTGATACAGGTGCATTAGATGCCAAAGGAAGGTAATTCAAATCGCCTACTTATGTATGTGCATATCTGGTAAATATCACCATGCATGCTATAAAGCAAAAGAAACATGGAAGTGATACAGCTAATTTTTATTATTAATTTATTCAAATTTATACATATACTAA
The DNA here is from genome assembly GCF_018294505.1 of Triticum aestivum. NCBI lineage: Eukaryota > Viridiplantae > Streptophyta > Magnoliopsida > Poales > Poaceae > Triticum > Triticum aestivum. The sequence continues at coordinate 128,431,019 of NC_057813.1, read as the reverse complement.
ACATGTCAAGCTGTAGATTTGTTCCCCGAAAATTCGAGGAAATATTCAGAAAAAATGCAAAAGTCAGACCAGATGCGCTGACATCCTCAGAGGTGGAAGAGATGATCCTAGCAAATCGAGATCCACTAGACCCTCGATCATGGTAATTTTCGTTGGAACTTTTGGTTATTTGTTAATTGCATTCTTGTGAACCAATGGAGGCATGCAGCATGATTCTATCACGTAGGTTCTCGTGCCAACTAGAAATGTTTCCTTTGGAACGGCATGTAAGAAAGTCAATGGAGGGATCAAATTATGAGTTATGGATTTTAAATTCGACTAAGTTTGCATTTCTAATAAATATAGGTCGGCGCCTGTAAATGAGTGGGGGCTGACATATAAGCTCGCAAGTGATAAGGATGGTTTTCTTCACAAGGATAGTGTAAGAGGTATATATGATGGAAGTGTGTTTGTCAAGTTGGAGGAAAAGAGGAGGTCCCTTCGGAGTGAAGTATGATGGGCGCGCTACACCATTGTGTGTTTGCACAACATTTGGGAAACCTATGTGTTCATATAGTTGTCAAATATGATGTGTATTGTTCAAGTGTACTTGACTGATTTTTATAAGGAAACATAGTGTGCCAACTAGCTGGTAGAATACGATATTTACTGTTAAGAAATGTGTTTACGTTGTAAGTCACACGTCAATTTGTAAACTACAATTGTTTATTGTTTATTGCACTGTCATCATAGCTATAGTTAGCTTGATCAAGTACCATTTTCAATCCATAATATCCTACCAAATTCACACCTGCTCTCATTTACAGATCCTTTATCCACTGATACTAGTGTTGACTTGATTTTTGAAAATCAGGAAAATCCGATATGTGGCCTACATAGTATGCTTCCTGAATGGAAAAGGTTTAGTTTTCAACTTACTTTCGACTAACAATCCCATGAGATGAATGCCCATCTCCACTCTTGACAAGTCATTAACAGCGACAGAAATAAAATATTTGTAGACTGTCCCCTTGGCTAACTAATATTTGAGGTTGGTTTGTGCTATACGTGGAGAGGCAAGAAAAAATTCTGCATATATTAGTACTAGACTAATAGTTGTGCTAAAACCATCTCATCTGCACCCTCCACCAGTCCACCGCCATATACGGTTAAATGTACCGCCCAGGCTGTTTTGGGTTTGCTTTGACCTGGATTAATCCGAATATTGTGCTTATGTCAACGCCTCCTGGTCAGCCATGCTTCAGGTTGTCATGTCGCCATATGCAACACAAAAGAAATGACAGGGAAAAAAATAAAGGGCAGTGGGGGCACACCTGTCATTCTCTCGCATTCTTCTTCTTTCTCTTACCCTTCCCATCTTCTCTTCTCGCATTTCTTACCAGTTGCCACAGCGACCAATGGATGTCCTTTCTTCTTCCCTGCTCTGATTTTACACACACACACACACACACACACACACACACACACACAATCAGCAAATGGCTTCATGCCAATATGATTAACCATGTCCTGAAATAATACATCCCAGTCCCGCATTCCGTCGAACACCTCATGAGCGACCACCATCTGTCCATCTGAATCAGAGAATGCTGTTAATTACTCTATATGGCATTGGACCTGCACCCAGACGTCGGCAGGTTAGCACGTACCTTCGTGCACGGCTGGTGAACCGTCAGTCAGATCGGCACAACCACGAGCCGTGATCAGGGACGGCAGGTACTCTGGTCACTACTGGAGAAAACCGTTCGAGGCAAATAGCTAGGCCATACCGGAGCAAGGGCAAGCGAATGTAGATGGTAAAAGCTTCGTGGTGCCGGAGATTCTTGGACATGACTGTTCTTGGTGCAGTAGTTGATCATGGGAAATGGCGGTGTGGAGCTAGAGGCTGGGTTCGAGCACGTCAGCGAACCCCCGCGTGGCGCAGGCGTGCCAATCCGCGCGGCGAGCCTAGCTTTTCCGAGGGACAGACGTCTGCACGGCATGGGCGTGGAGGCGGACGAGATCGCCGGATGGCGGCGCTGGCAGGAGACCCTACAGGCCGGCCGCCCCTATATCTCGCATTCAGCGACAGTTTTTTTTTGACCCTCGCTGAAGGGGAGGGCCAATTGGGCCGGCCCAGGCGCGCGAGAGGCCAAAACCTCTTTCTTACTTTCCTTATTCACGTTTTCTGAGTTCGTTTTTGCTTTATTTTTTATTTTGTCTACATTAAAACTTCTATATATTAAAAAAACTACAAAAAACATTTGAAAAATGTTGACAAAGCATTTGAAAAATGTTAAATATGTATATAGGAAATGTTGATCACGTATATGAAAAATGTATCAAAAATGATGTTTATGAAAAAAAATGATCTTGTATTTAGAAAATGTTAGTCAAAATTTTAAAAATTGTTGACCATGTATTAGAAAAATGTTAGTCAAGTATTTGAAAAAAGTTAATCAAACATTTTAAAAATGTTAATCAAGCACTTGACAAATGCTAAACATGTATAGAAAAAATGTTGACCATGTATTTACAAAATGATGATTTTTTATTATCTTGAATATAAAAATGTCAAGCATTTGAAGACATGTTAAACAGTTATTTAAAAATGGAATCAAGCATTTGAAATTTGTTAAATGTGTATAAATTTTTTTACCATTTATTAATAAAATGACGAATATTTTCGATGATGTATATAAATGTTAACAAAAAATTTAAAAAATGCTAAACAAGTATTTTAAAAATGTAGAATGTGTATATAAAAAATGTTGACCGTGTATAATTTTTTTAATATTTTATTTAAAAAATTAAGATTAATATTTTTTAAACGAATAGGAAATTTGTTGATCAATTATTTAAAAAAAGTTAACCAATCATTTAAAAAATGTTATCAAATGTGTACAGAAAAAGAATTGACCACATATTTAAAAATGTTTAACTTGTGTTTGAAAAATGTGCTATTAGATACCTGTTCAACATTTTTTGAAAACCGAAAAAGAAACAAAGAAAGCGGAGCAAAACAAAGAAAAAAGAAAAGAAAAAACATCAAGAACCATGAAAAGAAATAAATAAAACCAAAGAAAAAGAAAGAAAAGAAAAAACAGTGAAAATGGAGAAAGGGACAAAGAAAAACCGTGAAAAAACAAAGAAAAACAAAAGGCAAAAAAAACAGATAACACTATGGAAAATCAGATCTGTTCTGCTTTAGTATGTCGCGCCCTATAGTTTTTCTTGAACATGACCCTGTTGTGTTGGTTAGCAGCGCTACGACCTAGGATTGAATCCTGGTATGGCCCTTTCTTGTTCTCCATTTTTTTAAGTCACTATTGGTCGGCCCGGGACTGTAGATGCTTAAGCAAGATATCCTATTGTCTCACTTAAAGCGAGATATCGTTGTCGTGTAAACGACAAGACTGGCCAAGGTATATGATTCTAGGGCATGTTTGGTTGGTCGCATGCAACCCATACAATCTTGGTATGTAAAATCGGCATGTTTGCTTACCTGGACTGCATCGAAATTCTGCCCGGCATGTTTTTTAAAGCATCAAGATCTAGATGAGGAAGAACCCTCGATTGTTTCCTCTCGGCCCGAGTAAGCGCGGGTAGGTTTGCAGATAATTGGATTCGAGACAAGTTTCGCACAAAAAATGATGTGCATCGACGTTGTAATTGCATTCCCGTGATCGGTATCTAATTTTGTTCATTGTAAATCTTAAATTTGGTGTTTATGTTTGGAATTTTTAGATGACTCTTTTCATATTGCTCGCATATAGTTGACCTTTCAAAAAAATTGAGATGATTCAAAATTTTCTTTGAGAAGTAGTTTCATCTCGTTGTTTCACAAAACTTTATTGTTGTGAGTTTTATGTGCCAACGTTCACAGACGAGTATATTGTTCTTCATTTCTTTTAAAGTCGCTATTGGGCCGGCCCGGGACTGTAGATGCAAATGACGAGACTGGCCAGATATATGGTGTCTAGGGCATGTTTGGTTGGTCGCATGCGGTCCATACAAGCTTGGGATATAAAATCGACATGTTTGCTTACCTGGATTGCATCGAAATTCTGCCCGACATACTTTATAAAGCAGCAAGATCTGGTTGAGGAAGAACCCTCGATCGTTTCCTCTCGGCCCGAGTAAGCGCAGGTAGGTTTGCATATACTTGGGTTCGAATAAGTTTCGCACAAAAATGATGTGCATCGACGTTGTGATTGCATTCTCGTGATCGGTTTCTAATTTTATTGATTGTAAATCTTAAATTTGGTGTTTATGTTTGGAATTTTTAGATGATTCTTTTAAATTGCTCGCATATGGTTGGCCTTTGAAATTTTATTTGAGAAGTAGTTTCATCTCGTTGTTTCACACAACTTTATTGTTGTAAGTTTCATGTGTCAACGGTCACAGGCGAGTATATTGTAGTGTACTAACATGTTCACCTCTCATTGTTTCAAACAACTCTCATGTCGTAATTTCTTTTTATTTTGATGCTCGTGCACAAAGTTGTTCAAGTGTGGTGGTGTGAGTAAGTTCATCATGTAGACAAGATGTAAGATTAATCATCGGTGCACACGTAACCAGAAAACCTAAAATTGCATCCTGAGGAGCACATGCAACACATATGATTATGCTGTTATGCAACCTATAGGTTTGTGGGCAACCAAACACAATGCACAACATAAACCAAACCTTGTATTTACGCAACCAAACTATAACAGACTACAAGTGCAAGAAGGAGAAAATTGATGTAGGGAAACCAACACGTCCGTAGAACTTACACGAGCTAGCCACCAACTATGGTGTGGTATCATGGAACCAATTTCACGCATAGGTCATTGAATAGGGGTACATTTGTGACTCGCATGTAGCAAGACAGAAGCACACCCTGCCTCAAGAAAGGCTAGAGTGGGTCGGTCAAGCAACGTCTTTGTTAGGTTGCTTCTTGGTTTGGTTCATTTCTTTTTTCTCCTTTTCTCTCTCTTTTACTTTTTATTTATATTTCAAAATGTTATATTTATTTTTGAAATTAATAACTTAGTTTTCAAAAAAATTACCCCACATTTAAGCGTGTCCGTGCAATGTAAAAGCTTCTTCGCAAGGTTTTAAAAGAAATTATACAATTCAAAAAATGCGCGTGAATTTCAAAATACGTTTAAAATATGTTCATGGTATTTAAAAACAATACATCAAATATATTTTTGTTATTTTAGTTTGTAAAAACAATCATAGTATCACTCAAAATATTGTTATTGACATTCTAAAAAGGTTAACATGTCTAAAACATAATTCATGACTAAAAGTGCTAAAAAAATATGGAAAATTTCTTGTGTAATTTAAAAGGAAATAGTTAGTAGTACCTTTCAAAAAATGTTCATAACATTTTAAAATTATTGATATATCTAAAAAATATGTTCATGGCATTTTGGGAAAACAATTAATGTGTCTTCAGAAAATATTCAAAATGTAAAATGTCCAATATTTATTTGACAAATATTCAACATGTGTCCATAAAAATGTAAACATGGATTAAAAAAATGTTCGAGATGCATCTGAAAAATGTTTTGTATGTCTTGAAAAACTTTTGGACGTGTATTTGTAAAAGTGTCAATGTGTGCTACACAAAGAGGGAAAAGGTAAAAAGATTGGAGATTTGTTTTTTCAAAAAAGGAAAAATAAATAAATTTATAACTAGAAAAGGGAAAAGGGAAAAGGAAAATAAATGAAAAGATAAACCAATAGAAACATATAAAAGAAAATAAAAACCAAACAAAACATTTGCAAAACCAGGCGGATGGTTCGCCAACCAATCCTTAATGTACATTTTTAGGAAAATTCTTAATCTCTACAATTACTAAGCTCCCATGAAATGAAGCTCTCTGGTTGATCGTGGACTATGGTCAAATGGTGGACCCTGTTAGAGAGAGGAAGGCTCGAGCGTGTCTACTGCCCATTGCAACATTTTGCTTTTCTAGCCAATAATAAATATACATGGCAGCGTATTAGTAGAAGCGAAAGGTAAGCTGGTTTTTCGGACTGGATTTTCTGCTTTTTTATTTGGGTCGGCTGAGTCGCCCAACATTGGCAGATGAATTTTTTCCACATCCGCTTGAAAAATACAAATTTGAAAATATGCATCCGAATTAAAAATAATTAAATATTAAATGATCGGTCAACCGCCAGCCAAAGTCAACTTAAACATTAATAAAACATAAATAAACTAAATAAGCGCGCATCCAGCCACCCAGCACACTGCCCTAGGAGTCGTCATCGTTGTCGTTGTTGCAGGTGAGGTCGACGAAGGCTGGCGGTGGCCCAGCCCACGAAAATACGGTCTCCCACGCCACCCGCGTCGACTCCTCGAGTGTCTGCTCTGTCGGCGGCATTGCTGCCTGGCGCGCGTGCTCCTCCTCCTCTTTCTCCCAGCGCTCTTCCTCCTCCTCTGTGCCTAGCAGGCACGACACTCCTCCTCCTCCTCGCGATCGGCCTGCATCCGGCTCGCTGGCGGCGCGCTCCTTTAACAGGAGAAGTTGTCGCCGGTGCTCCAGGTGAAGGAAATATGCCCTAGAGGCAATAATAAAGTTATTATTTATTTCCTTATATCATGATAAATGTTTATTATTCATGCTAGAATTGTATTAACCGGAAACATAATACATGTGTGAATACATAGACAAACAGAGTGTCACTAGTATGCCTCTACTTGACTAGCTCGTTAATCAAAGATGGTTATGTTTCCTGACCATGAACAATGAGTTGTTATTTGATTAACGAGGTCACATCATTAGTTGAATGATCTGATTGACATGACCCATTCCATTAGCTTAGCACCTGATCGTTTAGTATGTTGCTATTGCTTTCTTCATGACTTATACATGTTCCTATGACTATGAGATTATGCAACTCCCGTTTACCGGAGGAACACTTTGGGTACTACCAAACGTCACAACGTAAATGGGTGATTATAAAGGAGTACTACAGGTGTCTCCAATGGTCGATGTTGGGTTGGCGTATTTCGAGATTAGGATTTGTCACTCCGATTGTCGGAGAGGTATCTCTGGGCCCTCTCGGTAATACACATCACATAAGCCTTGCAAGCATTACAACTAATATGTTAGTTGTGAGATGATGTATTACGGAACGAGTAAAGAGACTTGCCAGTAACGAGATTGAACTAGGTATTGGATACCGACGATCGAATCTCGGGCAAGTAACATACCGATGACAAAGGGAACAACGTATGTTGTTATGCGGTCTAACCGATAAAGATCTTCGTAGAATATGTAGGAGCCAATATGGGCATCCAGGTCCCGCTATTGGTTATTGACCAGAGACATGTCTCGGTCATGTCTACATTGTTCTCGAACCCGTAGGGTCCGCACGCTTAAGGTTACGATGACAGTTATATTATGAGTTTATGCATTTTGATGTACCGAAGGAGTTCGGAGTCCCGGATGAGATCGGGGACATGACGAGGAGTCTCGAAATGGTCGAGACGTAAAGATCGATATATTGGACGACTATATTCGGAGTTCGGAAAGGTTCCGAGTGATTCGGGTATTTTCCGGAGTACCGGGAGGTTACGGGAATACGGGGAAGAGTATTGGGCCTTGATGGGCTTTAGTGGGAAGAGGAGAAAAAGGCTGCGCCCCCCCTCCCCTCTAGTCCGAATTGGACTAGGGAAAAGGGGGCCGGCCACCTCTCCTTCTCCTCCTATACCTTCTCCCTTCCTCCCCTCTTGGTGGACTCCTACTAGGACTTGGAGTCCTAGTAGGACTCCCTATCCTGGCCGCACCTTTGCCTTGGCCGGCCTCCTCCTCCTCCATCCTTTATATACGGAGGCAGGGGCACCTCTAAACACACAAGTTGACACAAGTTGATCCACGTGATCGATTCCTTAGCCGTGTGCGGTGCCCCCTGCCACCATATTCCTCAATAATACTGTAGCGGAGTTTAGGCGAAGCCCTGCTGCTGTAGTTCATCAAGATCGTCACCACGCCGTCGTGCTGACGGAACTCTTCCCCGACACTTTGCTGGATCGGAGTCCGGGGATCGTCATCGAGCTGAACGTGTGCTCGAACTCGGAGGTGCCGTAGTTTCGGTGCTTGATCGGTTGGATCGTGAAGACGTACGACTACTTCCTCTACGTCGTGTCATCGCTTCCGCAGTCGGTCTGCGTTGGGTACGTAGACAACACTCTCCTCTCGTTGCTATACATCACATGATCCTGTGTGCGCGTAGGAAAATTTTTGAAATTACTACGAAACCCAACAGTGGCATCCGAGCCTAGGTTAATGATGTTGATGTTATATGCACGAGTAGAACACAAGTGAGTTGTGGACGATACAAGTCATACTGCCTACCAGCATGTCATATTTTGGTTCGGCGGTATTGTTGGACGAGACGACCCGGACCAACCTTACGCGTACGCTTACACGAGACCGGTTCCCTCGACGTGCTTTGCACAGAGATGGCTTGCGGGCGACTGCCTCTCCAACTTTAGTTGAACCAAGTATGGCTACGCCCGGTCCTTGAGAAGGTTAAAACGGAGTCTATTTGACAAACTATCGTTGTGGTTTTGATGCGTAGGTGAGATTGGTTCTTACTTAAGCCCGTAGCAGCCACGTAAAACATGCAACAACAAAGTAGAGGACGTCTAACTTGTTTTTGCAGGGCATGTTGTGATGTGATATGGTCAAAGCATGATGCTGAATTTTATTGTATGAGATGATCATGTTTTGTAACCAAGTTATCGGCAACTGGCAGGAGCCATATGGTTGTCGCTTTATTGTATGCAATGCAATCGCGATGTAATGCTTTACTTTATTACTAAACGGTAGTGATAGTCGTGAAAGCATAAGATTGGCGAGACGACAACGATGCTACGATGGAGATCAAGGTGTCGCGCCGGTGACGATGGTGATCATGACGGTGCTTCGGAGATGGAGATCACAAGCACAAGATGATGATGACCATATCATATCACTTATATTGATTGCATGTGATGTTTATCTTTTTATGCATCTTATCTTGCTTTGATTGACGGTAGCATTATAAGATGATCTCTCACTAAATTATCAAGAAGTGTTCTCCCTGAGTATGCACTGTTGCGAAAGTTCTTCGTGCTGAGACACCACGTGATGATCGGGTGTGATAGGCTCTACGTTCAAATACAACGGGTGCAAAACAGTTGCACACGCAGAATACTCAGGTTAAACTTGACGAGCCTAGCATATGCAGATATGGCCTCGGAACACGGAGACCGAAAGGTCGAGCGTGAATCATATAGTAGATATGATCAACATAATGATGTTCACCGATGAAACTACTCCATCTCACGTGATGATCGGACATGGTTTAGTTGATTTGGATCACGTGATCACTTAGAGGATTAGATGGATGTCTATCTAAGTGGGAGTTCTTAAGTAATATGATTAAATTGAACTTAAATTTATCATGAACTTAGTCCTGGTAGTATTTTGCAAATCATGTTGCAGATCAATAGCTCGCGTTGTTGCTTCCCTGTGTTTATTTTAATATGTTCCTAGAGAAAATTATGTTGAAAAATGTTAGTAGCAATGTTGCGGATTTGATCCGTGATCTGAGGTTTATCCTCATTGCTGCACAGAAGAATTATGTCCTTGATGCACCGCTAGGTGACGGACCTATTGCAGGAGCAGATGCAGACGTTATGAACGTTTGGCTAGCTCAATATGATGACTACTTGATAGTTTAAGTGCACCATGCTTAAACGGCTTAGAATCGGGACTTCAAAGATGTTTTGAACATCATGGACCATATGAGATGTTCCAGTAATTGAAGTTAATATTTCAAGCAAATACCCGAGTTGAGAGATGTGAAGTCTCCAACAAGTTCTATAGCTAAAAGATGGAGGAGAATCGCTCAACTAGTGAGCATGTGCTCAGATTGTCTGGGTACTTCAATTGCTTGAATCAAGTGGGAGTTAATCTTCCAGATAAGATAGTGATTGACAGAATTCTCTAGACACCATCACTAAGTTACTGAACTTAATGATGAACTATAGTATGCAAGGGATGACGAAAACGATTCCCGAGCTCTTCGTGATATTGAAATCGACGAAGGTAGAAATCAAGAAAGAGCATCAAGTGTTGATGATTGACAAGACCACTAGTTTCAAGAAAAGGGCAAAGGGAAGAAGGGGAACTTCAAGAAGAACAGCAAGCAAGTTGCTGCTCAAGTGAAGAAGCCCAAGTCTGGTCCTAAGCCTGAGACTAAGTGCTTCTACTGCAAAGGGACTGGTCACTGGAAGCGGATCTACCCCAAGTGATTGGCGGAAAAGAAGGATGGCAAAGTGAACATAAGTATATTTGATATACATGTTATTGATGTGTACTTTACTAGTGTTTATAGCAACCCCTCAGTATTTGATACTAGTTCAGTTGCTAAGATTAGTAACTCAAAACGGGAGTTGCAGAATAAACAGAGACTAGTTAAGGGTGAAGTGACGATGTATGTTGGAAGTGGTTCCAAGATTGATATGATCATCGTCACACACTCCCTATACTTTCGGGATTAGTGTTGAACCTGAATAAGTGTTATTTGGTGTTGGCATTGAGCATGAATATGATTTGATCATGTTTATTGTAATACGGTTATTCATTTAAGTAAGAGAATAAATTGTTGTTCTGTTTACATGAATGAAACCTTATATGGTTACACACCCAATGAAAATAGTTCGTTGGATCTCGATCATAGTGATACACATAATCATAATATTGAAACCAAAAGATGCAAAGTTAATAATGATAAGTGCAACTTGTTTGTAGCACTGCTGTTTAGGTCATATTGGTATAAAGCGCATGAAGAAACTCCATACTGATGGGCTTTTTGAATCACTTGATTATGAATCAGTTGATGCTTGCGAACCATGCCTCATGGGCAAGATGACTAAGACTCTGTTCTTCGGAACAATGGAGCGAGCAATAGATTTGTTGAAAAACATACATACTGATGTATGTGGTCCGATGAATATTGAGGCTCGCGACAGGTATCATTATTTTCTGATCTTCACAGATGATTTGAGCAGATATGAGTATATCTACTTGATGAAACATAAGTCTGAAACATTTGAAAAATTCAAAGAATTTCAGAGTGAAGTGGAAAATCATCGTGACAAGAAAATAAAGTTTCTACGATCTGATCGCGGAGACAAATATTTGAGTTACGAGTTTGGTCTTCAATTAAAACAATGTGGAATAGTTTCACAAACTCACGCCACCTGGAACACCACAATGTAATGGTGTGTCCGAACGTCATAACCGTACTTTATTAGATATGGTGCGATCTATGATGTCTCTTACCGATCTACCACTATCATTTTGGGGTTATGCATTAGAGACAGCTGCATTCACGTTAAAAGGGCACCATCTAAATCCGTTGAGACGACACCGTATGAACTATGGTTTGGCAAGAAACCAAAGTTGTCGTTTCTTAAAGTTTGGGGCTGCGATGCTTATGTGAAAAAAGCTTCAACCTGATAAGCTCGAACCCAAATCGGAGAAATGTGTATTCATAGGATACCCAAAGGAAACTGTTGGGTACACCTTCTATCACAGATCCGAAGGCAAAACATTCGTTGCTAAGAATGGATCATTTCTAGAGAAGGAGTTTCTCTCGAAAGAAGTGAGTGGGAGGAAAGTAGAACTTGACGAGGTAACTGTACCTGCTCCCTTACTGGAGAGTAGTTCATCACAGAAAACTGTTTCAGTGACACCTACACCGGTTAGTGAGGAAGCCAATGATAATGATCATGAAACATCAGATCAAGATACTACTGAACCACGTAGATCAACCAGAGTAAGATCCGCGCCAGAGTGGTACGGTAATCCTGTTCTGGAAGTCATGCTACTAGATCATGATGAACCTACGAACTATGAAGAAGCGATGGTGAGCCCAGATTCCGCAAAGTGGCTTGAAGCCAAGAAATCTGAGATGGGATCCATGTATGAGAACAAAGTATGGACTTTGGTTGACTTGCCCGATGATCGGCAAGCAATTGAGAATAAATGGATCTTTAAGAGGAAGACGGACGTTGATAGTAGTGTTACTATCTACAAAGCTCAACTTGTCGCAAAAGGTTTTTTTGACAAGTTCAAGGTGTTGACTACAATGAGATTTTCTCAACTGTAGTGATGCTTAAGTCTATCCGAATCATGTTAGCAATTGCCACATTTTATGAAATCTGGTAAATGGATGTCAAAACTGCATTCCTTAATGGATTTATTAAAGAAGAGTTGTATATGATGCAACCAGAAAGTTTTTGTCAATCCTAAAGATGCTAACAAAGTGTGCAAGCTCCAGCAATCCATCAATGGACTGGTGTAAGCATCTCGGAGTTGGAATATACGCTTTGATGAGTTGATCAAAGCATATGGTTTAATACAGACTTTTGGAAAGGCCTGTATTTACAAGAAAGTGAGTGGGAGCACTACAGCATTTCTGATAAGTATATGTGAATGACATATTGTTGATCGGAAATAATGTAGAATTATTCTGCAAAGCATGAAAGGATACTTGAATAAAAGTTTTTCAAAGAAAGACCTTGGTGAAGCTGCTTACACATTGAGCATCAAGATCTATATAGATAGATGAAGACGCTTGATAAGATTTTTTTCAATGAATACATACCTTGATAAATTTTTGAAATGGAACAGTCAAAGAAGGAGTTCTTGCCTGTGTTACAAGGTGTTAAGTTGAGTAAGACTCAAAGCCCGACCACGGCAGAAAATAGAAAGAGAATGAAAGTCATTCCCTATGCCTCAGTCATAGGTTCTATAAAGTATGCCATGCTGTATACCAGATCTATTGTATGCCATACCACTGAGTTTGGCAAGGGAGTACAATAGTGATCTAGGAGTAGATCACTGGAGAGCGGTCAAAATTGTCCTTAGTGGAATAAGGATATGTTTCTCGATTATGGAAAAAGGTTCGTCGTAAAAGGTTACGCCGATGCAAGTTTGACACTAATCTAGATGACTCTAAGTCTTGATCTAGATACATATTGAAAGTGGGAGCAATTAGCTAGAGTAGCTCCGTGCAGAGCATTGTAGACATAGAATTCGCAAAATACTTACGGATCTGTATATGACATACCCGTTGACTAAGATTCTCTCACAAGCAAAACATGATCACACCTTAGTACTCCTTGGGTGTTAATCACATAGCGATGTGAACTAGATTACTGAATCTAGTAAACCCTTTGGGTGTTGGTCACATAGCGATGTGAACTATGGGTGTTAATCACATGGTGATGTGAACTATTGCTGTTAAATCACATGGCGATGTGAACTAGATTATTGACTCTAGTGCAAGTGGGAGACTGAAGGAAATATGCCCTAGAGGCAATAATAAAGTTATTATTTATTTCCTTATATCATGATAAATGTTTATTATTCATGCTAGAATTGTATTAACCAGAAACATAATACATGTGTGAATACATAGACAAACAGAGTGTCACTAGTATGCCTCTACTTGACTAGCTCGTTAATCAAAGATGGTTATGTTTCCTGACCATGAACAATGAGTTGTTATTTGATTAACGAGGTCACATCATTAGTTGAATGATCTGATTGACATGACCCATTCCATTAGCTTAGCACCTGATCGTTTAGTATGTTGCTATTGCTTTCTTCATGACTTATACATGTTCCTATGACTATGAGATTATGCAACTCCCGTTTACCGGAGGAACACTTTGGGTACTACCAAACGTCACAACGTAAATGGGTGATTATAAAGGAGTACTACAGGTGTCTCCAATGGTCGATGTTGGGTTGGCGTATTTCGAGATTAGGATTTGTCACTCCGATTGTCGGAGAGGTATCTCTGGGCCCTCTCGGTAATACACATCACATAAGCCTTGCAAGCATTACAACTAATATGTTAGTTGTGAGATGATGTATTACGGAACGAGTAAAGAGACTTGCCAGTAACGAGATTGAACTAGGTATTGGATACCGACGATCGAATCTCGGGCAAGTAACATACCGATGACAAAGGGAACAACGTATGTTGTTATGCGGTCTGACCGATAAAGATCTTCGTAGAATATGTAGGAGCCAATATGGGCATCCAGGTCCCGCTATTGGTTATTGACCAGAGACATGTCTCGGTCATGTCTACATTGTTCTCGAACCCGTAGGGTCCGCACGCTTAAGGTTACGATGACAGTTATATTATGAGTTTATGCATTTTGATGTACCGAAGGAGTTTGGAGTCCCGGATGAGATCGGGGACATGACGAGGAGTCTCGAAATGGTCGAGACGTAAAGATCGATATATTGGACGACTATATTCGGAGTTCGGAAAGGTTCCGAGTGATTCGGGTATTTTCCGGAGTACCGGGAGGTTACGGGAATACGGGGAAGAGTATTGGGCCTTGATGGGCTTTAGTGGGAAGAGGAGAAAAAGGCTGCGCCCCCCCTCCCCTCTAGTCCGAATTGGACTAGGGAAAAGGGGGCCGGCCACCTCTCCTTCTCCTCCTATTCCTTCTCCCTTCCTCCCCTCTTGGTGGACTCCTACTAGGACTTGGAGTCCTAGTAGGACTCCCTATCCTGGCCGCACCTTTGCCTTGGCCGGCCTCCTCCTCCTCCATCCTTTATATACGGAGGCAGGGGCACCTCTAAACACACAAGTTGACACAAGTTGATCCACGTGATCGATTCCTTAGCCGTGTGCGGTGCCCCCTGCCACCATATTCCTCAATAATACTGTAGCGGAGTTTAGGCGAAGCCCTGCTGCTGTAGTTCATCAAGATCGTCACCACGCCGTCGTGCTGACGGAACTCTTCCCCGACACTTTGCTGGATCGGAGTCCGGGGATCGTCATCGAGCTGAACGTGTGCTCGAACTCGGAGGTGCCGTAGTTTCGGTGCTTGATCGGTTGGATCGTGAAGACGTACGACTACTTCCTCTACGTCGTGTCATCGCTTCCGCAGTCGGTCTGCGTTGGGTACGTAGACAACACTCTCCTCTCGTTGCTATACATCACATGATCCTGTGTGCGCGTAGGAAAATTTTTTGAAATTACTACGAAACCCAACAGTGGCATCCGAGCCTAGGTTAATGATGTTGATGTTATATGCACGAGTAGAACACAAGTGAGTTGTGGACGATACAAGTCATACTGCCTACCAGCATGTCATATTTTGGTTCGGCGGTATTGTTGGACGAGACGACCCGGACCAACCTTACGCGTACGCTTACGCGAGACCGGTTCCCTCGACGTGCTTTGCACAGAGATGGCTTGCGGGCGACTGCCTCTCCAACTTTAGTTGAACCAAGTATGGCTACGCCCGGTCCTTGAGAAGGTTAAAACGGAGTCTATTTGACAAACTATCGTTGTGGTTTTGATGCGTAGGTGAGATTGGTTCTTACTTAAGCCCGTAGCAGCCACGTAAAACATGCAACAACAAAGTAGAGGACGTCTAACTTGTTTTTGCAGGGCATGTTGTGATGTGATATGGTCAAAGCATGATGCTGAATTTTATTGTATGAGATGATCATGTTTTGTAACCAAGTTATCGGCAACTGGCAGGAGCCATATGGTTGTCGCTTTATTGTATGCAATGCAATCGCGATGTAATGCTTTACTTTATTACTAAACGGTAGTGATAGTCGTGAAAGCATAAGATTGGCGAGACGACAACGATGCTACGATGGAGATCAAGGTGTCGCGCCGGTGACGATGGTGATCATGACGGTGCTTCGGAGATGGAGATCACAAGCACAAGATGATGATGACCATATCATATCACTTATATTGATTGCATGTGATGTTTATCTTTTTATGCATCTTATCTTGCTTTGATTGACGGTAGCATTATAAGATGATCTCTCACTAAATTATCAAGAAGTGTTCTCCCTGAGTATGCACCGTTGCGAAAGTTCTTCGTGCTGAGACACCACGTGATGATCAGGTGTGATAGGCTCTACGTTCAAATACAACGGGTGCAAAACAGTTGCACACGCAGAATACTCAGGTTAAACTTGACGAGCCTAGCATATGCAGATATGGCCTCGGAACACGGAGACCGAAAGGTCGAGCGTGAATCATATAGTAGATATGATCAACATAATGATGTTCACCGATGAAACTACTCCATCTCACGTGATGATCGGACATGGTTTAGTTGATTTGGATCACGTGATCACTTAGAGGATTAGAGGGATGTCTATCTAAGTGGGAGTTCTTAAGTAATATGATTAAATTGAACTTAAATTTATCATGAACTTAGTCCTGGTAGTATTTTGCAAATCATGTTGCAGATCAATAGCTCGCGTTGTTGCTTCCCTGTGTTTATTTTAATATGTTCCTAGAGAAAATTATGTTGAAAAATGTTAGTAGCAATGTTGCGGATTTGATCCGCGATCTGAGGTTTATCCTCATTGCTGCACAGAAGAATTATGTCCTTGATGCACCGCTAGGTGACGGACCTATTGCAGGAGCAGATGCAGACGTTATGAACGTTTGGCTAGCTCAATATGATGACTACTTGATAGTTTAAGTGCACCATGCTTAAACGGCTTAGAATCGGGACTTCAAAGATGTTTTGAACATCATGGACCATATGAGATGTTCCAGTAATTGAAGTTAATATTTCAAGCAAATACCCGAGTTGAGAGATGTGAAGTCTCCAACAAGTTCTATAGCTAAAAGATGGAGGAGAATCGCTCAACTAGTGAGCATGTGCTCAGATTGTCTGGGTACTTCAATTGCTTGAATCAAGTGGGAGTTAATCTTCCAGATAAGATAGTGATTGACAGAATTCTCTAGACACCATCACTAAGTTACTGAACTTAATGATGAACTATAGTATGCAAGGGATGACGAAAACGATTCCCGAGCTCTTCGTGATATTGAAATCGACGAAGGTAGAAATCAAGAAAGAGCATCAAGTGTTGATGATTGACAAGACCACTAGTTTCAAGAAAAGGGCAAAGGGAAGAAGGGGAACTTCAAGAAGAACAGCAAGCAAGTTGCTGCTCAAGTGAAGAAGCCCAAGTCTGGTCCTAAGCCTGAGACTAAGTGCTTCTACTGCAAAGGGACTGGTCACTGGAAGCGGATCTACCCCAAGTGATTGGCGGAAAAGAAGGATGGCAAAGTGAACATAAGTATATTTGATATACATGTTATTGATGTGTACTTTACTAGTGTTTATAGCAACCCCTCAGTATTTGATACTAGTTCAGTTGCTAAGATTAGTAACTCAAAACGGGAGTTGCAGAATAAACAGAGACTAGTTAAGGGTGAAGTGACGATGTATGTTGGAAGTGGTTCCAAGATTGATATGATCATCGTCACACACTCCCTATACTTTCGGGATTAGTGTTGAACCTGAATAAGTGTTATTTGGTGTTGGCATTGAGCATGAATATGATTTGATCATGTTTATTGTAATACGGTTATTCATTTAAGTAAGAGAATAAATTGTTGTTCTGTTTACATGAATGAAACCTTATATGGTTACACACCCAATGAAAATAGTTCGTTGGATCTCGATCATAGTGATACACATAATCATAATATTGAAACCAAAAGATGCAAAGTTAATAATGATAAGTGTAACTTGTTTGTAGCACTGCCGTTTAGGTCATATTGGTATAAAGCGCATGAAGAAACTCCATACTGATGGGCTTTTTGAATCACTTGATTATGAATCAGTTGATGCTTGCGAACCATGCCTCATGGGCAAGATGACTAAGACTCTGTTCTTCGGAACAATGGAGCGAGCAATAGATTTGTTGAAAAACATACATACTGATGTATGTGGTCCGATGAATATTGAGGCTCGCGACAGGTATCATTATTTTCTGATCTTCACAGATGATTTGAGCAGATATGAGTATATCTACTTGATGAAACATAAGTCTGAAACATTTGAAAAATTCAAAGAATTTCAGAGTGAAGTGGAAAATCATCGTGACAAGAAAATAAAGTTTCTACGATCTGATCGCGGAGACAAATATTTGAGTTACGAGTTTGGTCTTCAATTAAAACAATGTGGAATAGTTTCACAAACTCACGCCACCTGGAACACCACAATGTAATGGTGTGTCCGAACGTCATAACCGTACTTTATTAGATATGGTGCGATCTATGATGTCTCTTACCGATCTACCACTATCATTTTGGGGTTATGCATTAGAGACAGCTGCATTCACGTTAAAAGGGCACCATCTAAATCCGTTGAGACGACACCGTATGAACTATGGTTTGGCAAGAAACCAAAGTTGTCGTTTCTTAAAGTTTGGGGCTGCGATGCTTATGTGAAAAAAGCTTCAACCTGATAAGCTCGAACCCAAATCGGAGAAATGTGTATTCATAGGATACCCAAAGGAAACTGTTGGGTACACCTTCTATCACAGATCCGAAGGCAAAACATTCGTTGCTAAGAATGGATCATTTCTAGAGAAGGAGTTTCTCTCGAAAGAAGTGAGTGGGAGGAAAGTAGAACTTGATGAGGTAACTGTACCTGCTCCCTTACTGGAGAGTAGTTCATCACAGAAAACTGTTTCAGTGACACCTACACCGGTTAGTGAGGAAGCCAATGATAATGATCATGAAACATCAGATCAAGATACTACTGAACCACGTAGATCAACCAGAGTAAGATCCGCGCCAGAGTGGTACGGTAATCCTGTTCTGGAAGTCATGCTACTAGATCATGATGAACCTACGAACTATGAAGAAGCGATGGTGAGCCCAGATTCCGCAAAGTGGCTTGAAGCCAAGAAATCTGAGATGGGATCCATGTATGAGAACAAAGTATGGACTTTGGTTGACTTGCCCGATGATCGGCAAGCAATTGAGAATAAATGGATCTTTAAGAGGAAGACGGACGTTGATAGTAGTGTTACTATCTACAAAGCTCAACTTGTCGCAAAAGGTTTTTTTGACAAGTTCAAGGTGTTGACTACAATGAGATTTTCTCAACTGTAGTGATGCTTAAGTCTATCCGAATCATGTTAGCAATTGCCACATTTTATGAAATCTGGTAAATGGATGTCAAAACTGCATTCCTTAATGGATTTATTAAAGAAGAGTTGTATATGATGCAACCAGAAAGTTTTTGTCAATCCTAAAGATGCTAACAAAGTGTGCAAGCTCCAGCAATCCATCAATGGACTGGTGTAAGCATCTCGGAGTTGGAATATACGCTTTGATGAGTTGATCAAAGCATATGGTTTAATACAGACTTTTGGAAAGGCCTGTATTTACAAGAAAGTGAGTGGGAGCACTACAGCATTTCTGATAAGTATATGTGAATGACATATTGTTGATCGGAAATAATGTAGAATTATTCTGCAAAGCATGAAAGGATACTTGAATAAAAGTTTTTCAAAGAAAGACCTTGGTGAAGCTGCTTACACATTGAGCATCAAGATCTATATAGATAGATGAAGACGCTTGATAAGATTTTTTCAATGAATACATACCTTGATAAATTTTTGAAATGGAACAGTCAAAGAAGGAGTTCTTGCCTGTGTTACAAGGTGTTAAGTTGAGTAAGACTCAAAGCCCGACCACGACAGAAAATAGAAAGAGAATGAAAGTCATTCCCTATGCCTCAGTCATAGGTTCTATAAAGTATGCCATGCTGTATACCAGATCTATTGTATGCCATACCATTGAGTTTGGCAAGGGAGTACAATAGTGATCTAGGAGTAGATCACTGGAGAGCGGTCAAAATTGTCCTTAGTGGAATAAGGATATGTTTCTCGATTATGGAAAAAGGTTCGTCGTAAAAGGTTACGCCGATGCAAGTTTGACACTAATCTAGATGACTCTAAGTCTTGATCTAGATACATATTGAAAGTGGGAGCAATTAGCTAGAGTAGCTCCGTGCAGAGCATTGTAGACATAGAATTCGCAAAATACTTACGGATCTGTATATGACATACCCGTTGACTAAGATTCTCTCACAAGCAAAACATGATCACACCTTAGTACTCCTTGGGTGTTAATCACATAGCGATGTGAACTAGATTACTGAATCTAGTAAACCCTTTGGGTGTTGGTCACATAGCGATGTGAACTATGGGTGTTAATCACATGGTGATGTGAACTATTGCTGTTAAATCACATGGCGATGTGAACTAGATTATTGACTCTAGTGCAAGTGGGAGACTGAAGGAAATATGCCCTAGAGGCAATAATAAAGTTATTATTTATTTCCTTATATCATGATAAATGTTTATTATTCATGCTAGAATTGTATTAACCAGAAACATAATACATGTGTGAATACATAGACAAACAGAGTGTCACTAGTATGCCTCTACTTGACTAGCTCGTTAATCAAAGATGGTTATGTTTCCTGACCATGAACAATGAGTTGTTATTTGATTAACGAGGTCACATCATTAGTTGAATGATCTGATTGACATGACCCATTCCATTAGCTTAGCACCTGATCGTTTAGTATGTTGCTATTGCTTTCTTCATGACTTATACATGTTCCTATGACTATGAGATTATGCAACTCCCGTTTACCGGAGGAACACTTTGGGTACTACCAAACGTCACAACGTAAATGGGTGATTATAAAGGAGTACTACAGGTGTCTCCAATGGTCGATGTTGGGTTGGCGTATTTCGAGATTAGGATTTGTCACTCCGATTGTCGGAGAGGTATCTCTGGGCCCTCTCGGTAATACACATCACATAAGCCTTGCAAGCATTACAACTAATATGTTAGTTGTGAGATGATGTATTACGGAACGAGTAAAGAGACTTGCCAGTAACGAGATTGAACTAGGTATTGGATACCGACGATCGAATCTCGGGCAAGTAACATACCGATGACAAAGGGAACAACGTATGTTGTTATGCGGTCTGACCGATAAAGATCTTCGTAGAATATGTAGGAGCCAATATGGGCATCCAGGTCCCGCTATTGGTTATTGACCAGAGACATGTCTCGGTCATGTCTACATTGTTCTCGAACCCGTAGGGTCCGCACGCTTAAGGTTACGATGACAGTTATATTATGAGTTTATGCATTTTGATGTACCGAAGGAGTTTGGAGTCCCGGATGAGATCGGGGACATGACGAGGAGTCTCGAAATGGTCGAGACGTAAAGATCGATATATTGGACGACTATATTCGGAGTTCGGAAAGGTTCCGAGTGATTCGGGTATTTTCCGGAGTACCGGGAGGTTACGGGAATACGGGGAAGAGTATTGGGCCTTGATGGGCTTTAGTGGGAAGAGGAGAAAAAGGCTGCGCCCCCCCTCCCCTCTAGTCCGAATTGGACTAGGGAAAAGGGGGCCGGCCACCTCTCCTTCTCCTCCTATACCTTCTCCCTTCCTCCCCTCTTGGTGGACTCCTACTAGGACTTGGAGTCCTAGTAGGACTCCCTATCCTGGCCGCACCTTTGCCTTGGCCGGCCTCCTCCTCCTCCATCCTTTATATACGGAGGCAGGGGCACCTCTAAACACACAAGTTGACACAAGTTGATCCACGTGATCGATTCCTTAGCCGTGTGCGGTGCCCCCTGCCACCATATTCCTCAATAATACTGTAGCGGAGTTTAGGCGAAGCCCTGCTGCTGTAGTTCATCAAGATCGTCACCACGCCGTCGTGCTGACGGAACTCTTCCCCGACACTTTGCTGGATCGGAGTCCGGGGATCGTCATCGAGCTGAACGTGTGCTCGAACTCGGAGGTGCCGTAGTTTCGGTGCTTGATCGGTTGGATCGTGAAGACGTACGACTACTTCCTCTACGTCGTGTCATCGCTTCCGCAGTCGGTCTGCGTTGGGTACGTAGACAACACTCTCCTCTCGTTGCTATACATCACATGATCCTGTGTGCGCGTAGGAAATTTTTTGAAATTACTACGAAACCCAACACCAGGTAGGCCTCCTCTTGCTTCGGCGTGGCGACCAACGCGATGGGTGGCAAGCTCACCCACATACGGAGGATGCCAATCCACGCGTACATCTGCGACTTCGGCTTCGTGGGCGTGGCATGAACGTGAGCGCCAACGTGTGCTCGGGCTCAGCCTTGGGCTCGGGCAGCAGCGGGGTGTAGGCGCATTCTCCTGTCGCCGACAACGCGAGAGCCTCCTCCAAGGTGTCCTAGTGTGTGTCCTCCTCGCGCTAGCTATCCTCCAGGGTACGTTGGAGTGCCGCCTCCAATGCGGCCTGGTAGGCCTCCACCTCCTCCTCCGGCGCCGCCTCTGGGACGGCGGCACGAACCCAAGGTTGACCTGCAAGCTGCCGCGACGGGCCACGTCATGCTCCATGGCGGGCCAGGCCTCCCGGTTGGGGAGTGTCGGCGTGCTGGGAACGGGGGTCCCCAGACTTGCCTGCTGCGGCCTGCAGCGTGGCTCAACCAGTGGCCCAGTACGGCCCGTCTTCATCAACAAACGCTCAAGACCCTCGCGAGGGGCCAAGCCTCGCGGGGCGGACGATGCAAGGCCTCCTCAGGGGCGGCCTCACCAGGCAGGCTCGTGAGGAGGCGGAGAGATCAAGGCGAGGGGTACCTCGCGAGCAGTGGCGGAGCTAGGCGACTAAACCAGGGTGGGCCAGCAATACTACTGTACATATACATTGATTTTTTAAAAGAAAAATTAGCATTTCTCCTATGGTATAAAACATATTTCCAAATCTCAGGGTGGGCCATGGCCCACCCTGGCCACCCTCTACCTCCGCCACTGCTCTGAGGTGCTCATGACGCAAGCCATGACGATCAATACCAGGCGGGCGCCAGCCTATGTAGTGTCCTTGTTTCCTCTTTGGTGCAAAGGGGTAAGCGCAGGCGCGGAGTACCAAGGCATCAGGCAAAGGTTTCCTTATCGGTGCAACGAGACCAAGACCAGCAGAGCGGCAGGATGGAGGTCACCGTGGAGCCCAAGACGACGTCATCGCCAGCACCTTTGGCAGTCGAAGACCACCTTTAGTCAGGATAGCTTGTACTGGTTGTCTCCTTTCAAAATGGCCGTTGTTGGATTTCTTCCCGCTCAATATTTGGGAAGAGGACTAGGGCCCCTATAAATAGGGCTAGCCACCACAGTAGAAGACATGGGATCCAAACCTAGCTCATCCATACACCACCGAGCACAAGAACACCTCTCCTCGCGAGGTTGTTCTTCCTTTGTACTGTCCATCATTAGTCCAAGAGGCAATCCACCACACCACACATTGGATTAGGGTATTACACCACAACGGTGGCCCGAACCAGTATAAACCTCGTGTTTCTTGTGTTGTTCATCGATCTAGACTAGTGATCGCGGCGAGGCTGAGGGCATGTTTCGGTAGGGAGAAGATCTTTGTGCGCACCTCAGAGTTCGAACCTTAAGGGTTTTGCCGGAACCTGATATCCAACATTTGGCGCGCCAGGTAGGGGTCTGCCGGAGCTCTTTCTTCCGTCGACCCGCTGTCCACCAATGCCGCGCTTCACCCTCATGGCGAACAACGCACCTCCGGCTCCGGCGGCCGGCGCCAGCGCTGGGGCTAGGGGGCTCCGAGCCTTGGCCCTCGCTTTGCGGCAGGTGTAGTGGCCGCACAAGTTCAAGCCAGAGATGTCGCCGCGCTATGACGGTGCGGCGGACCCGCTGGCTTTCCTGCTGGCGTACGAGGAGGCCGTCCTCAAGGCCGGAGGCGACACCAAGGTCATGGCCAACTGGTTTCCCATGGCCCTCACCAGCGTCCCACGCGCTTGGCTGCTTAACCTGCCGGCATCCTCCGTGGCCTCCTGGGAGGAGCTGCGCGACCTCTTCCTCACCCACCACGCGGCATCGGGGCCCCCGGTCGTCGCAGCTCTCCTAGGCGGCTCGCAGGCGCCACCCTCAGACCGCCACGCCAAGCCGTTCTTTCATCAGATCGGCGCCGCCCTCGCGCGGCAAGGAGCTCCCCCGGGTTAGACGGCACCCAAGGCCGACCTGACCTTCAACTCGGACAATCACCCCGTCAACACCGCCTGCTTGGGCGCACTCCCGATGCTCTGCACGCCTACCATCTGCTAGGTGACCGTCAATAAAACCCTCATTGACGGCGGTGCCGGCTCAACGTGCTCTCGGTGGAGGCCTTCAGCCTCCTCCATATAGCGCTGGAACGACTCCGGCCCAGCAAGCCCTTCTCGGGTGTCGGAGGTGGATCTTCCAGCTCCCTGGGGCAGATCCGCCTCCCTGTGACCTTCGGCACCCACAACAACTTCCGCACCGAGCTCATCGACTTCGACATCGCCCTCATCGGCCTCCCGTACAACGCCATCCTCGGATACCCCGCTGATACATCTCCAACGTATCTATAATTTTTGATTGTTCCATGCTATTATATTATCTGTTTTGAATGATTATGGGCTTTATTATACACTTTATATTATTTTTGGGACTAACCTACTAACCGGAGGCCCAGCCCATATTGCTGTTTTATTGCCTGTTTCAGTATTTCGAAGAAAAGGAATATCAAACGGAGTCCAAACGGAATGAAACCTTCGGCAACGTGATTTTTTGGAAGACTATCATCCTGGAGACTTGGAGTCCACGTCAGAAGATACTCGAAGAGCCCAGGAGATAGGGGGCGCCCCCCCTACTGGGCGTGCCCCTCCCTACTGGGCGTGCCCTCCCTACTGGGCGTGCCCTCCTGTCTCGTGGACCCCTCGAGCACCCCCCGACCGACTTATTTCGCCTATATATTCCCTCATACCCTAAAAACATCAAATATCAAGATAGATCGGGAGTTCCGCCGCCGCGAGCCTCTGTAGCCACCAAAAACCTCTCGGGAGCCCTTCCTGGCACCCTGCCGGAGGGGGATCCTTCACCGGTGGCCATCTTCATCATCCCGGTGCTATCCATGATGAAGAGGGAGTAGTTCACCCTCGGGGCTGGGGGTATGTACCAGTAGCTATATGTTTGATCTCTCTCTCTCTCTCTCGTGTTCCTCTATGGCACGATCTTGATGTATCCTGAGCTTTGCTATTGTAGTTGGATCTTATGATGTTTCTCCCCCTCTACTCTCTTGTGATGAATTGAGTTTTCCCCTTGAAGTTATCTTATCAGATTGAGTCTTTTATGAGAACACTTGATGTATGTCTTGCCGTGCTTATCTGTGGTGACAATGGGATATCATGTGCCACTTGATGTATGTTTTGGTGACCAACTTGCGGGTTCCGCCCATGAACCTATGCATAGGGGTTGGCACACGTTCTTGACTCTCTGGTAGAAACTTTGGGGCACTCTTTGAAGTACTTTGTGTTGGTTGAATAGATGAATCTGAGATTGTGTGATGCTTAGCGTATAATCATGCCCACGGATACTTGAGGTGACAATGGAGTATCTAGGTGACATTAGGGTTTTGGTTGATTTGTGTCTTAAGGTGTTATTCTAGTATGAACTCTTGAATAGATTGATCCGAAAGAATAACTTTGAGGTGGTTTCGTACCCTACCATAATCTCTTCGTTTGTTCTCCGCTATTAGTGTCTTTGGAGTGACTCTTTATTGCATGTTGAGGGATTGTTATATGATCTATCTATGTTATTATTGTTGAGAGAACTTGCACTAGTGAAAGTATGAACCCTAGGCCTTGTTTCCTATCATTGCAATACCATTTACGCTCATTTTTATTGCTTGCTACCTTGCTGTTTTTATAATTTCAGATTACAAATACCTTTATCTACCATCCATATTGCACTTGTATCACCATCTCTTCACCGAACTAGTGCACCTATACAATTTTCCATTGTATTGGGTGTGTTGGGGACACAAGAGACTCTTTGTTATTTGGTTGCAGGGTTGTTTGAGAGAGACCATCTTCATCCTACGCCTCCTACCGATTGATAAACCTTAGGTCATCCACTCGAGGGAAATTTGCTACTGTCCTACAAACCTGTGCACTTGCAGGCCCAACAACGTCTATGAGAAGAAGGTTGTGTAGTAGACATCAAGCTAATTTCTGGCGCCGTTGCCGGGGAGGTGAGTGCTTAAAGGTATATCTTTAGATCTTGCAATCGAATCTTTTTGTTTCTTGTTTTATCACTAGTTTAGTTTATAAAAGAAAATTACAAAAAAATGGATTTGAGTTTGTCTCATACGCTTCGTATTTTTAATATCTTTCATGAGTATGATGGTAAGGAAAATTGTGCTCAAGTGCTAGAAGAAGAAATCTATAAAATGTTTGTCACTAAATCTTTGAATGATGAGCATGATTGCAATGTTGTTAGTATGAACTCCTTGAATATCCGTAGTACTAATGATGATTGCACTAGTTATGATGAAAATGTCTCCTATAAGCATGTTGATTTTTGTGGAGTAGATTGGGTTTGCATGGACACACCAAATAGGGAAAATAGATATTGCAAGAGGCATAAGTATTTAGAAACTAAAAGGTTGCAAGAAAGGCTAGATAAGAGCGTGGAGAATTTAAGATATCTTTACCATTGTGAATTTTGCAATGAACAAGATCATTTACATCTCCAATGCAAATTGTTTCATGATTGAATCGTGTCCAAAAATTGTGATGATTTGATCTCCCTTTCTCATTACAATGAACTTAGATTGCTTTTGGGTTATGAAGAATTGAAACGTGCAACTAAGCTTATTCCAAAATTTAATCTTGAGCATTTCCTTGATATTGATCTAGAGACGATTTATATGTTTTGTGCGGTGAATTGCATTGATAATCCTTATATTGCCAATTACCTAAAGAAAAGAAAGCAAATATAAGATGATAAGAATACTAATGAAAGGGACGAGACTTCCCAATATCATGCTATTATTTCTTATGATGAATTAGGTAACGAGGAGGAGCTTTCTATTCAACCAATCTCATCAATAAGGAGCTCAAAGAGGAAGGTTGAACCTACACATAATGTGAAGAAGAAAAAGAAAAGAAGGAGCAACAAAGGTAGAAATGTATCCCTCCCAAATGATGTTGCTCCTACTACTCATTGTGATGATGATAATTGCTATACTATTGGTGCTATCCATACTATTGATGATTATTATGCTTATGATATGAAAAGGCCCAAGCTTGGAGAAGCTATGTTTGATGAGGATGAAATATTTGAGAATATATTTGCTGAAATTAATGTTTGTCCCAAGCTTGGGGATGCTATGTTTAATGAAGATGATATTTTTAGCCTCCCAAGTTTTGATATGCAAAGTTGTTATGATGATAGCATGCCTCTTTATGATGATTATATTGATGAAAGTGGGTTTGGAAGAGTGTCAACTTTAGTAAGTAGTGATCCCACTATTTTGGAGGATACTGAATCTTATTGTGATGAATATGAAAGTGGATTTGGAAGAGTGTCAACTTTATTTAGTGATTCCACTATCTTGGGAGAGGTTTCAATCGATTATGATGAGAACGAAGTTGCTACTTATGATGATTATTGTGATGAAACTTATGCTATAAAAAGTAGTGATGATTATATTTATAAAAATTGTCATGATTATGATTACCCTTTTTCTGAACATTACTCTTTTAATGTGGAAACAATTTTTAGTGTTCAAGTCTCTTATGATACTCCCACTATTATTCATGAGAAGAAATTTCCTTATGTGGAGAGTAGTAAATTTTCTATGCTTGTAGATCATGAAAATAATGCTTTAGGTGCTGGTTATATTGTTGAATTCATTCATGATGCTACTTAAAACTATTATGAGAGAGGAACATATGCTTGTAGGAATAGCAATAATTTCAAGTTTCCTCTCTATGTGCTTAAAATTTTGAAGCTATGCTTGTTTTACCTTCCTATGCTAATTGATTATTGTTCCCATAAGTTATTTGATCACAAAATCCCTATGCATAGGAAGTGGGTTAGGCTTAAATGTGCTAGTCATATTCTTCATGATGCTCTCTTTATGTTTCAATTCTTATCTTTTATGTGAGCATCATTGCCATCATCATGCCTAACTAGAAAGGCATTAAAGAAAAGCGCTTGTTGGGAGACAACCCAATATTTATCCTTACTGTTTTTGTGTGTACACATGATTATGCTACTGTAGTAATCATGTTTTATAGCTTTTGTTTCAATAAAGTGCCAAGTAGAACCTTTGGGAAGACTTGGGTGAAGTCTTTGTGATCTTGCTGTGAAAAACAGAAACTTTAGCGCTCACGAGATTAGCTGCCATTTTTACTGGAGAGTGATTTTAGGTTGATTATTTTTGAAGATGATTAATAGACAAATTCCTCAGGTCCAACAATTTATTTCATAATTTTTTGAGTTCCAGAAGTATACGTTTGATACAGATTACTACAGACTGTTCTGTTTTTGACAGATTGTGTTTTCATTGTGTTGTTTGCTTATTTTGATGAATCTATGGCTATTATGTAAGGGTATGAACCATAGATAAGTTGGAATACAGTAGGTTTTACACCAATTTGAATTTAGAATGAGTTCATTACAGTACCCTAAGTGGTGGTTTTATTTTCTTATACTAACGGAGCTTACGAGTTTTGTGTGGTTGAAGTTTTCAAGTTTTGGGTGAAGATTCGATGGACTATGGAATAAGGAGTGGAAAGAGCCTAAGCTTGGGGATTCCCAAGGCACCCCAAGGTAATATTCAAGGACAACCAAGAGCCTAAGCTCGAGGATGCCCCGGATGGCATCCCCTCTTTCGTCTTCGTTCATCGGTAACTTTACTTGGAGCTATATTTTTATTCGCCACATGATATGTGTTTTGCTTGGAGCATCATTTTATCCTGTTAGTATTTGCTTGATGTTATTTAGAATAATGTTTTGAATCTTTATTTTCAATAAAAAATGTCAAGGATAGCCTTTGCCATGCTTATTTTGCTAGTATACATGTTGCTGTTTGAAAACAGAAAGTTTACCGCTGTTGCAAAAATTCCCTAGAAAAGTCAGAGAGTGATATAATGTTGAATATTTTTTCATAATGAGCTATGATAAATCTTTTACAGCGTAGTAGTTTTCTTATAATTTTTGGAGTTAGGTAAGTATGATGAATCTTGCATTCTTTATAGACTATACTGTTTTGCCAGATTGCTGTTATGGTTGCATTGTTTGCATATGTTTGCTTGTTTAATGACTCTATTTGAGGATATGAGTATTAAATATGCAGAGATATTTAGTATTCAATGTTGAATAATAATGTTAGCAATTTGTTACAGTGGAAAATGATAAGGTTTTGCATTGTTTGATACTAACCTATCTCACGAGTTCTTGTTGAGTTTGGTGTGAATGAAGCTTTTGAGAAAAAGAGAAACCATGATATGAGAGGAATTAAGGAGACAC
Organism: Triticum aestivum; assembly: GCF_018294505.1. Taxonomy (NCBI): domain Eukaryota; kingdom Viridiplantae; phylum Streptophyta; class Magnoliopsida; order Poales; family Poaceae; genus Triticum; species Triticum aestivum. The sequence goes on along the minus strand of NC_057813.1, from coordinate 128,401,794 downwards.
AAAAGTTAAAGCTAGGGGATGCCCAAGGCACCCCAAGATAATATTTCAATAAGTCTCAAGCATCTAAGCTTGGGGATGCCCCGGTAGGCATCCCACCTTTCTTCTTCAACAACTATCGGTTAGTATCGGTTGAGTCTAAGTTTTTGCTTCTTCACATGAGTTGTGCTATCCTTGCAATGTCATTTTATTTTGTTTTTCTTGCTTCTTGATTACAATACCAAGATCTGAAATTCTTAAATGGGAGAGAGTATTCACATAGTTGCATAATTATTTTAGCTACTCATTGATCTTCACTTATATCTTGTTGGAGTAGTTTGTTGTTTGCTCTAGTGCTTCACTTATATCTTTTTAGAGCACGGCGGTGGTTTTATTTTGTAAAAATTAATGAACTCTCATGCTTCACTTATATTATTTTGAGAGTCTTAAACAGTATGGTAATTTGAATGAAAACTATCATAGAAGTGAATTGGATGCTATGATCAACTTGGTACTTGATAATTGTTTTGAGATAGGAAGGTAGTGATATTAAAGTCATGCTAGTTGGGTGATTATGAATTTAAAGAATGCTTGTGTTGAATTTAGCAAGTCCCTTAGCATGCACGTACGGTTAAAGTTGTGTAACAAATTTGAAACATGAAGTGTACCTGGCTTGTGCATCCTTATGAGTGGCGGTCGGGGACGAGCGATGGTCTTTTCCTACCAATCTATCCCCCTAGGAGCATGCGCGTAGTGCTTGGTTTTTGATGACTTCTAAATTTTTGCAATAAGTATATTAGTTTTTTTGACTAATGTTGAGTCCATGGATTATACGCACTTTTACCTTTCCACCATTGCTAGCCTCTTCGGTATCGTGCATTGCCCTTTCTCACCTTGAGAGTTGGTGCAAACTTTGCCGGTACATCCAAACCCCGTGATACGATATGCTCTATCACATATAAACATCCTTATATCTTCCTCAAAACAGCCATCATACCTACCTATTATGACATTTCCATATCCATTTCGAGATATATTGCCATGCAACTTTCCACCGTTCCGTTTATCATCATGACATATATTACTTTTGTCATATTGCCATTGCATGATCATGTAGTTGACATCGTATTTGTGGCAAAGCCACCATGCATTATTTTTCATACATGTCACTCTTGATTCATTGCACCATCTCGGTACACCGCCGGAGGCATTCATATAGAGTCATATCTTGTTCTAGTTTCGAGTTATAATTCATATGTTGTAATCAATAGAAGTGTGATGACATCATTACTAGAGAATTGCCCAAAAAAAGAAAAAAAAGAAAAAAGAAAGGCCAAAGAAAAAAAAGAAAAAAAAGAAAAAAAAGAAAAAAGAAAAAAAACAAAATAAATAAAAAGGGCAATGCTACTATCTCTTTTTCCACACTTGTGCTTCAAAGTAGCACCTTGTTCTTCATGTAGTGAGTCTCATATATTGTGCTTCAAAGTAGCACCATGTTTTTCATATAGAGAGTCTCATATGTTGTCACTTTCATATACTAGTGGGAATTTTTCATTATAGAACTTGGCTTGTATATTCCTACGATGGGCTTCCTCAAATGTCCTAGGTCTTTGTGAGCAAGCAAGTTGGATGCACACCCACTAGTTTTCATTTATAGCTCTAGTGCATCCGTTGCATGGCAATCCCTACTCCTCATGTTGACATCAATTGATGGGCATTCCCATAGCCCGTTGATTATCCTCGTCAATGTGAGACTTTCTCCTTTTTTGTCTTCTCCACACAACCCCCATCATTATATTCTATTCCATCCATAGTGCTATATCCATGGCCCATGCTCATGTATTGCGTGAAGGTTGAAAAAGTTTGAGATTATTTAAGTATGAAACAATTTCTTGGCTTGTCATCGGGGGTATAGAAGTTGGGAACATCTTTGTGTGACAAAAATGAAGCATAGCCTAACTATATGATTTTGTAGGGATGAACTTTCTTTTGCCATGTTATTTTGAGAAGACATGATTGCTTTGATTAGTATGCTTGAAGTATTGCTATTTCTTTTGTCAATATGAACTTTTATTTTGAATCACTTGGATCTGAACATTCATGCCACAATAAAGAGAAAATTACATTGAGAATTATGCTAGGTAGCATTCCACATCAAAAATTCTGTTTTTATCATTTACCTACTCGAGGACGAGCAGGAATTAAGCTTGGGGGTGCTTGATACGTCTCCAACGTATCTATAATTTTTTATTGTTCCATGCTATTATATTATCTGTTTTGAATGATTATGAGCTTTATTATACACTTTTATATTATTTTTGGTACTAACCTACTAACCGGAGGCCCAGCCCGTATTGTTGTTTTATTGCCTATTTCAGTATTTCAAAGAAAAGGAATATCAAACGGAGTCCAAACGGAATGAAACCTTCGGCAACATAATTTTTTGGAAGATTATCATCCTGGAGACTTGGAGTCCACGTCAGAAGATACTCGAGGAGCCCAGGAGATAGGCCCCCCCACTGGGCGCGCCCCCCTGTTCGTGGACCCCTCGAGCACCCCCCGACCGACTTCTTTCGCCTATATATTCCCTCGTACCCTAAAAACATCAAATATCAAGATAGATCGGGAGTTCCGCCGCCGCAAGCCTCTGTAGCCACCAAAAACCTCTCGAGAGCCCTTCCCGGCACCCTGCCGGAGGGGGGATCCTTCACCGGTGGCCATCTTCATCATCCCGGCGCTATCCATGACGAGGAGGGAGTAGTTCACCCTCGGGGCTGAGGGTATGTACCAGTAGCTATGTGTTTGATCTCTCTTTCTCGTGTTCTCTCTCGTGTCCCCTCTATGGCACGATCTTGATGTATCCCGAGCTTTGCTATTATAGTTGGATCTTATGATGTTTCTCCCCCTCTACTCTCTTGTGATGAATTGAGTTTTCCTCTTGAAGTTATCTTATCGGATTGAGTCTTTTATGAGAACACTTGATGTATGTCTTGTCATGCTTATCTATGGTGACAATGGGATATCATGTGCCACTTGATGTATGTTTTGGTGACCAACTTGCGGGTTCCGCCCATGAACCTATGCATAGGGGTTGGCGCACGTTCTTGACTCTCTGGTAGAAACTTTGGGGCACTCTTTGAAGTACTTTGTGTTGGTTGAATAGATGAATTTGAGATTGTGTGTTGCTTATCGTATAATCATGCCCACGGATACTTGAGGTGACAATGGAGTATCTAGGTGATATTAGGGTTTTGGTTGATTTGTGTCTTAACGTGTTATTTTAGTACGAACTCTTGAATAGATTGATCTGAAAGTATAACTTTGAGGTGGTTTCGTACCCTACCATAATCTCTTCGTTTGTTCTCCGCTATTAGTGTCTTTGGAGTGACTCTTTGTTGCATGTTGAGGGATTGTTATATGATCTATCTATGTTATTATTGTTGAGAGAACTTGCACTAGTGAAAGTATGAACCCTAGGCCTTGTTTCCTATCATTGCAATACCGTTTACGCTCATTTTTATTGCTTGCTACCTTGCTGTTTTTATAATTTCAGATTACAAATACCTTTATCTACCATCCATATTGCACTTGTATCACCATCTCTTCGCTGAACTAGTGCACCTATACAATTTGCCATTGTATTGGGTGTGTTGGGGACACAAGAGACTCTTTGTTATTTGGTTGCAGGGTTGTTTGAGAGAGACCATCTTCATCCTACGCCTCCTACGGATTGATAAACCTTAGGTCATCCACTTGAGGGAAATTTGCTACTGTCCTACAAACCTGTGCACTTGGAGGCCCGACAACGTCTACGAGAAGAAGGTTGTGTAGTAGACATCACCCGCCTTGGCTCAGTTCATGGCAGCGACCCATCCGGCCTACAACCTCATGAAGATGCCCGAGATACCAAGGAGGCTCTGTTGGCACTCAAGTTCACCCTCAAGACCGCCACGGCGGCGGCGCCCGCTGGCACGGACGCCTCCAAGGTCAAGGGGGCTGCTCCAACCAAGAAGAAGTAGTTGTTCACTCAAGACAAGGCGGAGACCAAGCAGGTGCCAGTTGAGGAAGACGGGTCCTCAGGAGCTACCTTCACCATAGGTGCCAACCTCGACCCCGACTAGGAGGAGGCGCTGGTGAAGTTTTTGCGCTTGAACAAGGAGGTGTTCACATGGGAACCCAAGCAGCTAGCGGGGGTCCCAAGGGAGGTGATTGAGCATCACCTGAATGTGTGCCCCAACGTACGCCCTGTGAAGTAGAAGGCAAGGCGGTAGTCCACCGAGAAGCAAGCCTTTATCGTCCAAGAAACCCGCAAGCTGGAGGCATCTGGTGTCATTCGCGAGGTCCGCTACCCCGAATGGCTGGCAAACCTCGTTGTCGTGCCAAAAAAGGGAGGAAAGGAGCGCATGTGCGTCGACTTCACCAACCTCAACAAGGCCTGCCCTCAAGATCCGTTCCTGCTCCCCCGCATCGATCAGATTGTTGACTCCACCGCCGAGTGCGACCTTTTGTGTTTCCTGGATGCGTTTTCGGGCTATCACCAAATCAAGATGGCGGTGGAAGACGTGGAGAAAACGGCCTTCCTGACCCCATGTGGGGTGTAATTCTACACTTGCATGCCATTTGGGTTGCGCAACGCAGGCACAACCTTCCAGCGGCTGATGCACATCGCCTTGGGCCGGCAGCTCGGGAGAAACGCCGAGGCCTATGTCGACGACATTGTGGTGAAATCTCGGGAGGCAAGGACCTTGATCCAGGATCTGGAGGAGACCTTCGCGAGCCTCCTCCAGGTGACCCGCGACTCAACCCGGAGAAATGCGTGTTCGGTGTCCCTTCCGCAAGCTGCTGGGTTTCCTCGTGTCCCACAGAAGGATCGAGGCCAACCCAGAGAAGGTCAAGGCAATCGAAGACATGAGTCCATCATAGACCCTCAGAGAAATGCAGAAGCTCGCCGGTCGCGTAACTGCGCTAGGACGCTTCATCTCCAAGCTGGGGGAGCGCGCCCTGCCGTTCTTCTAGCTGATGAAGAAGAAGGGCCCATTTGAGTGGACCCAGGAGGCCGACCAAGCGTTTCAAGACCTCAAGAAATATCTGACCAGCCCTCTGGTGATGGTGGCACCGCGCCCTCTCAAGTCCTTGGTGCTCTACCCCATCGCCACTCCCTACTCCACCAGCGTAGCCCTGGTGGCTGTTCGGGAGGAACGCCAGGTCAAGGCCGCATCACACCCAGCCACGACTTCATCCGTAGTGGCACAAGACCAAGAAGGCCTCGCGAGGACCACGACCTCAGCAGTCGGAGACCAGCCTCAGCAGGAAGACGCCCCCAGGGCTGAAGAGGCTGCACCAGGTAACCAGGCGATGGGGGCTCCATCGTCTCAGGAGGCGCCTCACCCTCCGGTGGGCACAGACCTCGTCAGCACACCCACCCTCGTCGAGCATCCGGTGTACTTCGTCAGCACGGTGTTGCGGGATGCAAGGGCACGATACCCCATGCCTCAGAAGCTCTTCTCGCGCTATTGGTGGCCTCGCGTAAGCTATGGCACTACTTTCAAGGTCACCCCATTAAGGTCGTCTCGGCCTACCCACTGGAAAGGGTACTCAGGAGCCCCAACTCCGTTGGAAGGGTCGCCGAATGGAACATCGAGTTGCAAGCATTTTAGTTGGAATTCAGCACAACCAGGGTCGTCAAGGGAGCCGCACTTGCAGATTTTGTGGCAGAATGGATAGAGGCGCCAGAGCTCAAAGCGGGCGAAGATCGGTCTCTCTCCCCAGGAGGTGAAGCACCTAATGGCTGGGTCATGTACTTTGATGGAGCATTCTCGCGGCACGGCGCGGGGGCTGGTGCAGTACTTATACCCCCCACTCAGGACAAGCTCTATTACGCTGTGCAGCTTTGTTTCCAGCAGGGCGAGAACGTCTCCAACAACATAGCTGAATATGAGGGCCTCGTAGCAGGCCTGAAAGCTGCAGCAGCACTGGGAGTGAAGCGCCTCATCATCAAGGGCGATTCACAACTCCTCGTCAACTTCTCCAACAAGGTGTACGAGCCGAAGGACGAGCACATGGAAGTGTATCTTGCGGAGGTGTGCAAGATGGAAAAATAGTTTTGGGGGCTAGAGTTGCAGCATGTGCCCCGCGGCACCAACCAAGAGGTTGATGACATCGCTAGGAGGGCATCCAGGCGGCTGCCTCAGGAGCCTGGCATTTTCGAGGAACGGCTCTTCAAGCCATTGGCAGCATCATCACTTTCAAGCACAGCACAGCCTCGGAGGATCTCCCTCAGCCACCTGCCACAGGAGCCCCGGCCTGTGGCCCGACCTCGGGAGCATGCTTACTCTTGGCGCTGGAGCCTCAGGAGGGTTGCTGGACCATGGAATTCAAGGATTACCTGATGCAAGGGGCGCTGCCAGAGAAAGAGGAGGACGCGGAACACGTGGCCCGGCAGGCCGCGGCCTACTGCATCCAAGACGGTGAGCTCTACCGAAAGCGGCCAAATGATGTTTCCCTATGTTGCATCTCCAGGTAACAGGGGAAGGAATTGTTGGCTGACATACAAGGTGGAGATTGCGGACACCACTCGTCATCACGGACCCTCGTCGGCAAGGCGTTTCGCGGGGATTTTTACTGGCCTATGGCACTCAACGACGCGATCGAGCTGGTGAAGTCCTGCGAAGCCTGCCAATTCCATGCCAAGCAGATCCATCAGCCAGCTCAGGGCCTGCAGACCATCCCGCTCTCGTGGCCGTTCGCGGTCTGGGGGGTGGATATCTTGGGCCCGTTTCCTCGAGCGCCTGGGGGCTATCGCTACCTCTACGTCGCCATTGACAAGTTCACCAAGTGGGCGGAGGTGGAAGTTGTCCGCACCATCCCAGCTGGTTCTGTAGTCAAGTTCATCAAGGGCCTCGTGAGCTGGTTTGGGGTCCCTAACCGCATCATCACCGACAACGGTTCGCAGTTCACCAGCAATCTCTTCAAAACATATTGTGCTAACCTTGGAACGCAGATATGCTACGCTTTGGTGGCGCACCCTCGGAGTAACGGCCAGGCCGAACGTGCCAACGTGGAGGTCCCGAGGGGCCTCAAGACCAGGACCTTCAAGAAGAAGCTGGAGGCCTGCGGCAGGGGCTGGTACGACGAGCTCCAGTCCGTGTTGTGGTCCATTCGCACTACCGCCACCAAGCCGACTGGCGAGACCCCGTTCTTCCTCATCTACAGAGCAGAGGCGGTCCTCCCTCATGAGGTCAGGTGTCACTCCGCATGGGTCCTGGCGTTTGATGAGGCGCAACAGGACGCCATGCGGGGGATGGACCTCGTGCCGGGGGAGGAGCGTCGTCGTGAAGCCACACTACGAGCAGCAAGATACCAGCAGGCACTGCGGCGGTATCACTGCCGCAACATTCGCCCCAGGACTCTCGAGGTATCTGACCTCGTACTCAGGCGGGTGCTCTCTAGTGAAGGGGCACATAAGCTCTCGCCCATGTGGGAGGGCCCGTTCAACGTTGTTCATGTTACCAGGCCTGGCGCCGCGCACCTAAAGACTCAGGAGGGGGTACCCATCCCAAACGCCTGGAACATCCAGCATCTCCGAAAGTTTTACCCCTGAAGAAAGGCCAAGTGCCTGTGAAGAAGGCCCGGTGCCTGTGAAGCTCGCCGCCCAAAGAAAAGCCCGGTGCCTGTGAAGAAGGCCCAGTGCCTGTGAAGCTCGCTGCCCGTGACACTCTCATGTAATAACAAGTTGGGGTTGTACACGCCCCGGAGTCTCCGGAGAGCCGCCCTTGGGCCTCGGGGGCTCCCGCCCACGCCTAGTGGCAGCACTTACCTCCGCGCTGGTGAGAAGACGTCGAATACTAGAATAGGTGCCGGACGCGGCTTTTCATTTGCTTTCCGCAGTTGTCTTGTTCTCCCTTGTTTGAACCTTTATGGAATTTGCTTCTAGTGTTATTTGCCGTCTTCTGCCCTATTCTCTGCTTTCAGCTTTTGTCTGACTCGTTCTCTCTCTCGCCAACCTCGCGAGGGGGCTTCGCGGGCGCCCTCATGAGCCCTTCCTCTCTTAATTTTCGCGAGGCTATCTTGTTCGAGTTCGCAGCAGGAGCACCCCTCCCAGTCCATGTCCCTCGGGCATCGCGACACAAAGCACCGGGCCATGGCCGGCAACCCTCGCGACCAAGGTTCGAAAATGATTCCCCTAACTGCTTTTTTTTGCAGCTCTTAAGGCGCCCGGTGAGGCCTCAGGCAGACACCTCGCAAGGCGGAAACTACTACAAACATCCCGAGCTAAGTTGTTCCTACGCGCAGACACATAACAACGACACATAGCACAACACAGGAACAATAAATGCGGTACGATAATTAGGGGATCATAGTCTATTGCACGCCCCCACGGGGCCCCACACCTCTCTCTCAATGCAGGAAAAGGAAGAAAACAAAATAAAAGCGGTGCATGCCTTGCAACCGCTCACGAGGAGGGACCTACGTCGTCTTCCAAAGCTCAATCAGACTCCGTCTCGCACTTCACTGGAGCACGGCGATGATACGACCCGCTACCGCCCTCGAAGCGGGCGTGGTAGCGTGGTAGCTGATCGTGGCCACCGCTGGAGGAGTTGTCGTCGGAGGAGGAGCCGCTGAAGCTCGACGAGCTGCGGTCGCCGCCGGGAGCGGGTTCGCCTTCGCCCTCGTCACGGTCGTCGCCAGGGCCGAGCACCTCGTCGCCACCATCGTCTTCAGGGCATCACCCAACACGGCGGCCATCTTCTCCGAACACCCTCACGTAGAGGGTCGCGTCGCCATCGTACTTGAAGTGGAGGGTGCACCGCCTGCCCAGGCCACACGCGCGGGCAAATGTCTGCCAGCCCTGGGTCAGGGCTGCATCGCCGGCGATGAAGATCTCCACCGCGACCCAGGAGGCCCTGCTACAGCAGTCGTCCGCCTGCAACCAGAGCCCACCGAGGCCATTGGCCGGCAGCTCACCGGCAAAGAAGCAGGGGAGCTGGAGCCAGTTGCCGGCCAGGTTGTCCGACCACACAACAAACTCCGGCAACACCTCCGCCGAATGGAAGCGTGGCCGGGGAGGCCGCGCAACCACGACGCACCTTCCTCCTCCAACAGGGCTGCCTCGACATGGGCGGCCACCACCGCGTGAAGGGACACCTCCGCGGCCACGGGAAGCTGCGGCAGGGGTCGCGGGATGCTTGCGAAGACGACCGCGGCCGCGTTTGGGCGGAGGAGAGCCATGCCCTTCCTGGCGAGCCTTCCCTTTCTCCGCGGCCGAGAACCTCTTCACGGGTGCCATGAGGGGCGCAACAAGTAGCAGGAGCGAGGAAGAAGAAGCGAGCAGGCGGAGCAAGAAGAGATGGACAACATGGGATCTCGCCCCTCCTCATTTATAGCCCAAGGGAGGCCAACCGTCGACCTCCACGATCACAGTTAATGATGACTCTTTTTGCATGCAGCAGGGACTCGTCAAATCGGGCAGTTGCCGAGGTAGCGTGGGGAAGCGGAGACGCTCACGTCCCATCAATCGTCACGCGGCGACCAAGGCCGCAGGCTGTTGGGGCCCGCGGCGCTCCGCACTTGCCCTTTGGCTTCATCGCTAAGCCAAGTCCGAGCACGCCTTGGGCCTGTCGGCGTTCTGGGAACGGGGGTCCCCAGACTTGTTTGCCTGCGGCCTGCAGCATGGCTCAACCAGTGGCCCAGTACGGCCCATCTTTATCAACAAACACTCAAGACCCTCGCGAGGGACCAAGCCTCATGTGGCGGACGATGCAAGGACTCCTCAGGGGCGACCTCACCAGGCAGGCTCGCGAGGAGGCGGATAGATCAAGGCGAGGGGTACCTCGTGAGGTGCTTATGACGCAAGCCATGACGATCAATACCAGGCGGGCGCCAGCCTGCTCAGTGTCCTCGTTTCCTCTTTGGTGCAAAGGGGGCAAGTGCACGCGCGGAGTACTGAGGCATCAGGCAAAGGTTTCCTTATCGGTGCAACGAGACCAAGACCAGCAGAGCGGCAGGACGGAGGTCACCTGGAGCCCAAGACGGCGTCATCACGAGCACCTTTGGCAGTCGAAGACCACCTTTAGTCAGGATAGCTTGTACTGGTTGTCCCCTTTCAAAATGGTCGTTGTTGGATCCCTTCCCACTTAATATTTGGGAAGAGGACCAGGGCCCCTATAAATAGGGCTAGCCACCACAGTAGAAGACACGGGATCCAAACCTAGCTCATCCATACACCACCGAGCACAAGAACACCTATCCTCACGAGGCTCTTCTTCCTTTGTACTGTTCATCATCAGCCCAAGAGGCAATCCACCACACCACACACTGGATTAGAGTATTACACCACAACGGTGGCCCGAACCAGTATAAACCTCGTGTCTCTTGTGTTGTTCATCGATCTAGCCTAGCAATCGCGGCGAGGCTAAGGGTGTGTTTAGGTAGGGAGAAGATCTTTGTGCGCACCCCAGAGTTCGAACCTTAAGGGTTTTGCCGGAACCCGATATCTGACAGGGAGTATGGCGAGTAGGCAAGGTCACGTCGCTGCTCCGGCGTCAGGAGGGCACGATGCTTGAGCACTTGCTCCATGTGCGCCCATACCGACCGCAACACCGCCAGCATCGGGATGCGGTGCGGATCAAGGTGTCAGCCGTGCGGTAGGTTAACATCTGGCCACCTCAGCAGTTGGCGGTAATGCCAGTGCCGGTCCCGGCTACCGCATCCGGCCACCACAACGGCTGTTGTACCATGATGTATAGCCGCTCCCGTGGCCGGTGACCACTAGACGCACGTGGATCCATCATTTCATATGCTGACGGGGAGCGGCAGCGGCGGCCTCGAAGGCGGGCCAGACGAGATGGCGCATGTTTCGAGCTTGCCCTTGCCCTTGCCGGAGATACCCATGGCTAGCGTTTGCGTTGTTGGCGGCGAGGGGAACGAGCGTGGTCAGATGTGGAGTTAGCTGGATGCTTTGACTACAGCGGCATGGGGTTGTTATGCGGCCGACATTTGGGCGCGAGGCGGACACCGAGTGGACGCCCGGTGCATCTGTCTCATGTCAGCGTGGATGCAAATCGAGCGCAAATGCGTCCAAACGGACAGCAAGCGAACGGCTTTTCGGTTTGGTTCATTGCGTAGGGCCAGTGTTTTAGCCCGTTTCGACGCAAACGAACACGCGTGAACAGTTTGGCTCGGCATGTTGGAGTTGCTCTAATTTATGTCAACAACTGCTTGTTTCAAGGGATTAATTTACGTCAAGAACTCTTTGCTGCTTGGTCATGTGTTGATGTCTACTTTAAATTGATGGCTTGGTTCAGTTGGAGCAAATGGGCTTAACCCAAAGTTTTTAAAAAAAGTGATGGTTTTGGATAGAGAGTTTGGTTTGTATAAATTTGGATTGTGTTGGTAAGTTTTATTAGTTTTATGGTATAGGTCTTAAACCTTTTTCTAGCTGGCTTGCCTGTTCATTGATGAGGGTTCAATTTCTTTATTTGTTCAGAAGTTTTGTCGAATGTTCAATGGCAGATCTAAACTTTTTTCGCAATTATTTTTGCTGGAATTTTTGTTTTTTTACTTCTCTTTGTCATATCTTTTAAGATTCTAGGCTCTCTAGAAATGTTGGCTCCTGGTTCATCGGGGCTTAATTTGGGGAGCTGGCAGGCCCACCTATAAGAGAGTGGATTCTTCATGCTGATTTGCTTGGGTCTATATTGATTTCTATGTTATACATGAGAATGCCACAACCACCCACAAAACAATTTAGTTCACCTCGCAGACAGATATTGCCTCTATCGAGCAAGAGCGAAGCCAACAAAAAGGGAAAATCATCGATGCAACTAAAAGTCAGCTTAACTCATGTGAAACACACAACAAAGCTACCAACCATAATATCACGTCATCAGACAAAAAGGAAGGCTTAACTCATGTCTGAATGACTCGGCGCGGCACAGCGTGCATCACACTCTAGTTTATATGGAAGCGAGACCTCCTAGTTGGCACCTTAAGCGCCGGCTAGGAGAACCAACACCCACACGCAGACATTTTGGGCAGGCCAGAAATCATGCGTGATGTGGTCGTTCATTCACGGTGGCCTTTGGTGCGCTCGGTAATAGTTGAACGGTCAACTATTGACTTTTCAAAAACTTTTTAAATATAATTCAATAAAACATGGGAATAACTTAACAAAATCAAAAAACAATTATCACATATTAGAAAAAAGTTCCCAAAATCAAAATTTTGATGGATTTAAAAAAAATGTTCACGAATTTGAAAACAATAAAGGTGATTTAAAAAAGTTCACAGATAAAAAAATATGTATTTAAAAAAAGTTCAAAGATTTCAAAAAATTCATCGATTTTGAAAACAAATTTCAAAATTTTTAAAAGTTCACCTTTTTTTAAAACATTGATTTCAAATATGTTGGCAACTTTTTAAAATGAAGTTCATGGATTTGAAAAAAGGTTATCAATTTTGAAAAAAAAGTTCAGAAATTTGAAAAATGTGTGGAGCTTTTGAAAAAAAAATTGTGGATTGAAAAAGATTCAGACATTTTGGTAAAAGTTCATGATTCATCAAATAGTTTCGAACTGAAAAAATATTCACAAACTTGAAAAAGTTCATGATTTTATATAAGAAAAAAATTAAGAAAGGGAGAAAAAACAGAAGAAAAACCGGCCAAACAAAATTGGAATTTTACGCTGCATTTGAAGAAGGAAAAAGAAATAAAGTAGTCACAATAGAGAAGTTGTCCGACTTGGTTACTGACCAAGAGGTGTGGAGTTCAAATCAAATCGCAGACACATTTATTGAAGGTTAACAGGAAAGAAAAGAAAAAGAGTAAATGGGTTGGGGCTAGGGTAGAGGGGTGTGTGCGGCAGTTGTCGAAATAGCCGATAACCGACGCTTAAGGCATGAATTGCATTTGGACATAGAAGCTACCTAAATTTGCTCACATGCAACTCCTTGGCAAACCAATCCTTGCTTATGTATATTTTTAGGAGATTCCTTAATGTGTACATAGAAACCTCTAGTGGGGTCGGCCCACTTGAGAGAATGCTTGAGTTGAGATACATAACTCTGGGAGCAACTAATCAAAGAGCGCTCCTTCGGGAGCCTCCCCAAGGTCACTTGGGGTGGGTTGAGAATGCGCTATATGGCGCGCTCGCCGCGACATGGCATGTTCTGGTTGCTCTCTCCGGATTTTATTTTTTTATTTTTTTACATTGTTTTCAGCTTTTAGATGATTTTTTTTGTGTTTTCGGGTTTCCCTTGCTTTTCTTAGGTTTTGGACCTAGAGCTACGAGTCGTGGAGGCATGGATTTACTTCTGCAAGAGGCACGGTCGTGCCTCTCACAAAAGGTAAAAAAGCATATTCTTTTTTTCCCTACGACGAGAAGCACATATTTACTTCTCGTATAGGCATAGATTTACTTTTGCGAGCATGCCTCTCGGGAAGGGAAAAACGCGCTTTTTTCTTTTTCTTTTGCGAGAGGCACGAATTTACTTCTTGTGGAGTCACGGATTTGCTTCCGCAAGAGGCACGACCGTGCCTCTCGCAAAAGGGGAAAATATTTTCTTTTTTTCCCTACCACGAGAGCAACATATTTACTTCTCATAGAGGTACGCATTTGCTTCTGCGAGAGGCACTCTCGGAAAGGGAAAAACGTGCTTTTTCCTTCCGGAAGAGACACGGATTTACTTCTCGTGGAGGCATGGATTTGCTTATGGGAGAGGCACGACCGTGCCTCTCGCAAAAAGGAAAAACATGTCTTTTTCTACCACTAAAGGCTTGGATTTACTTCTCGGGGAGACACGGATTTGCTTCCGTGAGGGGCACAACTGTGCCTCTCGGAAAGGAAAAAACGTGCCTCCGATTTGGGTTTTTTCTTCTGAGTATTTCGTGAATTTTTTTTGACGAAACCAAGCAACATAGTGTCAAATTTTGAAGATCTCGATGCGAGGAATCAGGGGTGAAAACGGTTCGAGATTTGACGCGCAGTTTGAGAGTAAAACATTTTTTAATAAACAAATCAACGAAAAAAGGGAAACTCGCAGGTAGCGACAAGTGACGTACATGCAGTATGACACTTGTCGCGATATGGAGAGGTGGGAGTTGCCTTTGCAAAGAGTGCTACTTAACTAGTTATTTCCTATAACTCTTGCAGCTTTTTTTGGGTGTATAACTCTTGTAGCTTTTTTTAGGGGGTAAAGCCAATTTATTCATCAAATATCACAAAGTGTGGGATACAATCAGGGTCATGAGGTTGGCCCAACCAAACATGGCGCCCAATCCTCTATCAAGGGAAAACTTAGTTAAACTATGTGCTTTCATTTTGGCAGCACGACGTTCAAAAGAAAAGATGCAATGAAACTGAACTAATCTAAGCTTTATTTCATTTACAACTAATCCATTCTTCCCCATGCTTCGTCTATCAATATCTAAGATAGCCTATTTGGAATCAGAAGCAATCAACAAATTATGTAAGTTGAGGTCTTCTGCAAGAGCAAGTGCCTCTCTATGCAATGGTCCCCGGTATCAAAGGGTCCTCCAAACCTACAATGACCATCGTCGAGATTATGAGATATTTACCGTGCTGGCCTGACAAACAACCACTGCCGAGCCTCCTCTGCCAACTCTGATCCCAGCGTCAACGTGAACCTTGGCATAACCAGCCAGGGGGTGCCTTCAGTCGGGTGGTCTGGTCATTTGGTACACCTCTTGGAGCTCTAGTAACTCGTTGTTCTGACATAACACTGAGCTCCGAAATAAAGTTCCTTACAAAGGAATGAGTGACTTGTAGAGTTTAGAAGATCTGCTCATGCATGAATACCTTTGCGTCGAGTTGTCCATATGGCCCAAAGTGTGACCTTCAATAGAACAAACTTCTCATGTGATAACAATTCTATGAGCATGAAAAGCCACTATTTGGCATTGGGTTCGGTCGCTGCTACCAATCTCTGAGCAAGCTTATCATCTACTAACGCCCAGGTACACCTTGATGTTGTGCAACTAACCAGGGAGTGTCTCCATGAGTCTGGAGCTCCACACATCCTGCATAGAGGATTGTCTGCCATGTGTCTATGTGCATGCACATCTTCAGTAGGTACTGACTACTTAGATAGTCTCCAGAGAAACATTTTCACCTTCCCCTGAGACTTTGGTATTCCATAGGTTCTTCCAAGGTCCTTCCTTAGCTACCAATGATGACGTTCCTACAGTTACTTCCGACCACGCCTCGCGGTGTTCTCTTGTGGCAACTAGCATGCAATAGGGCGACTTTACTGCAAAAACTCCGCTTCTTTCAAAGTTCCAGCTCCAGAAATCCCTTGTGTTGCGAGTATAGAGGGGATCCCCATGATGGTTCGCGCATCCATTGCCAAAAACTCTTGCAGCTGAATAGACCAAACGCGTACCACCACAATGTCAGTTGGGCCAACCTAGTGTGTGTGAGGCACCGTTCATGCTTATGCTCCTTCCTCCTTTAGGCCAACTTTTTCCGGTCTTTGGTTGTTTTTTGGGTTTTCTTTTCTTGGTTTCTTCTTATTTCCCCCTTTTTTCTTCCTTATTTCTTTTTTATATTTCTAATAGTTATTTATTTTTCTAAAAATCCTTGAACAATCTCAAAACCCATGAGTAATTACTAAAGAATCCATTAACATTTTTTAAAATTGGCAAACATTTCTTTAGAACATATGAAATATTTTTAAAATTAGCGAACATTTTATCAAAAAGTTCAATATTTTATGTTTTAATGTATGAACATTTTAAAATTTCTCAAACATTTTCTGAAAATTCATGATTTTTTGAAATTTGTGAATATATTTTTGCAAGTCATATTCATCTTCTTAAATTTATGATTTTTTAAAATACATGATTTTCTCCCAAATTTTCTCCCAAGTGTGTAAAATAAAAAAACCTACTACAATAAAGATGTAGTGTGCCGGAGATTCTTGGACATGATTGTTCTTGGTGCAGTAGTTGATCATGGGAAATGGCGGTGTGGAGCTAGAGGTTGGGTTCGCTTATGTCGGCGAACCCCCGCGTGGCGCATGCGTGGCAATCCGCGCGGCGAGCCTAGCTTTTATGAGGGACAGACGTCTGCACGACATGGGTGTCGAGGTAGACGAGATCCTGGATGGCGCCGCTGGAAGGAGAACCCTATAGGCCGGGTGCCCCTATATCTCGCATTCAGCGACAGTTTTTTTTGACACACCCTCGCTGAAGGGGAGGGCCAATTGGGCCAGCCCAGGCGCGCGAGAGGCCGAAACCTCTTTCTTACTTTCCTTTTTCACGTTTTCTGTGTTGTTTTTTGCTTTATTTTTTCTTTTGTCTACACTATTAAAACTTCTATATATTAAAAAAACTCTACAAAAAACATTTGAAAAATGTTGACAAAGCATTTGAAAAATGTTATATATATATAGGAAATGTTCATCACCTATATGAAAAATGTATAAAAAATGATGTTTATGAAATAATTGATTTTGTATTTAAAAAATGTTAGTCGATATTTTAAAATATTGAACATGTATTAGAAAAATGTTAATCAAGCATTTGAAAAAAGTTAATCAAACATTTAAAAAATGTTAATCAAGCACTTGACAAATGCTAAAGGTGTATAGAAAAAATGTTGACCATGTATTTACAAAATGATGATTTTTTATTATTATGTATATAGAAATGTTAATCAAGCATTTGAAGAAATGTTGAACAGGTATTTAAAAATGGTAATCAAGCATTTGAAAACTGTTAAATGTGTATAAAAAATGTTTACCATTTATTAATAAAATGATGAATATTTTCGACAATGTATATAAATGTTAAGAAAGAAATTCAAAAAATAGTGAACAAGTATTTTAAAAATGCTTAATGTGTATATTAAAAAATTTGACTGTATATTAAAAATGTAAATCTTTTATTTAAAAAATCAAGGTCAATATTTTTTTAAAAAAATGAATAGGAAAATTGTTGATCAATTATTCAAAAAATGTTAACCAAGCATTCAAAAATGTTACAAAAATGTGTATAGAAAAAGGTTAAACTTGTGTTTGAAAAATGTGTTATTATATACCTGTTCAACATTTTTTGAAAACCGAGAAAGATACAAAGAAAAGCGGAGCAAAACAAAGAAAAAACATTGAGAACCATGAAAATAAATAAATAAATCCAAAGAAAAAGAAAGAACAGTGAAAATGGAGAAAGGAACGAAGGAAACCGTGAAAAAACAAAGAAAAATAAAAATCAAAATGCAAAAAAATGGAAACACACTATGGAAAATTGGATATATTCTACTTTAGTATGTCGCCCCCTATAGTTTTTCTTGAACATGACCCTAATGTGTTGGTTAGCAGCGCTACGACCTAGGGTTGAATCCTGGTATGGCCCTTTTTTGTTCTCATTTCTTTTAGAGTCGCAATTGGTCGGCCCGGGACTGTAGATGCTTAAGCGAGATATTGTTGTCATACAAATGACGAGACTGGCCAAGGTATATGATTCTAGGGTATGTTTGGTTGGTCGCATGCGGCCCATACAATCTTGGTATGTAAAATCGGCATGTTTGCTTACCTGGATTGCATCGAAATTCTGCCCGACATGTTTTCTTAAAGTAGCAAGGTCTGGTTGAGGAAGAACCCTCGATTGTTTCCTCTCAGCCCGGGTAAGCGTGGGTAGGTTTGCAGATAATTGGATTTGAGATAAGTTTCGCACAAAAAATGATGTACATCGATGTTGTAATTTCATTCCCGTGATAGGTTTCTAATTTTGTTGATTGTAAATCTTCAATTTGGTGTTTATGTTTGGACTTTTTAGATGAATCTTTTCATATTGCTCGCATATAGTCGACCTTTTAAAAAAATTGAGATGATTCAAAATTTTCTTTTGAGAAGTAGTTTCATCTTGTTGTTTCACAAAACTTTATTGTTGTGAGTTTTATGTGCCAACGGTCACACAGACGAGTATATTGTTCTTCATTTCTTTCAAAGTTGCTATTGGGTCGGCCCAGGACTGTAGATGCAAATGACGAGACTGGCCTAGGTATATGGTGTCTAGGGCATGTTTGGTTGGTGGCATGCGGTCCATACAAGCTTGGGATGTAAAATCGGCATGTTTCCTTACTTGGATTGCATCGAAATTCTGCCCAACATGCTTTTTAAAGCGGCAAGGTCTGGTTGAGGAAGAGCCCTCGATCGTTTCCTCTCGGCCCGAGTAAGCGCAGGTAGGTTTGTAGATACTTGGGTTCGAATAAGTTTCACACAAAAATGATGTACATCAACGTTGTGATTGCATTCTCGTGATCGGTTTCTAATTTTGTTGCTTGTAAATCTTAAATTTGGTGTTTATGTTTGTACTTTTTAGATGATTCTTTTCAAATTGCTCGCATATGGTCGACCTTTGAAATTTTCTATGAGAAGTAGTTTCTTCTCGTTGTTTCACACAACTTTATTGTTGTAAGTTTTATGTGTCAGCGGTCACATGCAAGTATATTATAGTATACTAACATGGTCACCTCTCATTGTTTCAAACAACTCTCATGTTGTAATTTCTTTTTATTTCGATGCTCGTGCATAAAGTTGTTCAAGTTTGGTGGTGTGAGTAAGTTCATCATGTAGACAAGATGTAAGATTAATCATCAGTGCACACGTAACGAAAAAACCGAACATGGCATCATGAGGAGCACATGCAACCAAATGCCATACATATGTTTTTGCTCTCGTGCAACCTAGAGGTTTGTGGGCAACCAAACACAGTGCACAATATAAACCAAACCTTGTATTTACGCAACCAAGCTATAACAGGCTACAAGTGCAAGAAGGAGAAAATTGATGCAGGGAATCAAACACGTCCGTAGAACTTACACGAGCCGGTCACCAACTATGGTGTGGTATCATTGAATAGGGGTACGTTTGTCACTCGCATGTAGCAAGACAGAAGCACACCCCGCCTCAAGAAAGGCTAGAGTGGGTCAGTCAAGCAGCGTCTTCGTTAGGTTGCTTCTTGGTTTGGTTCATTTCTTTCTTTTCATTTTCTCTCTCTTTTAGTTTTTATTTATATTTCAAAATGTTATATTTATTTTTTAAAATAAATTAACTTGGTTATCAAAAAATTCACCTCACATTTAAACGTGTCCGTGCAATGTAAAATCTTCTTCGCAAGGTTTTAAAAGAAATTATACAATTCAAAAAATGCGTGTGAATTTTAAAATACCTTTGAAAATATGTTCATGGTATTTAAAAATAATACATGAAAATATATATTTGCTCTTTTAGTTTGTAAAAAGATCATAGTATCACTCGAAATATTGTTATTGACATTCGAAAAAGGTTGACATGTCTAAAACATAATTCATGACACTTTTTAAAGTGCTGAAAAATATAGAAAATTGTTTGTGTAATTTAAAAGGAAATAGTTAGTAGTACCTTTCAAAAAATGTTCATAACATTTTAAAATTATTTATATATCTAAAAAATATGTTCATGGCATTTTAGGAAAACAATTAATGTGTCTTTAGAAAATATTCATAATGTAAAATGTCAATATTTATTTGACAAATATTCAACATGTGTCCATAAAAATGTAAACATGGATTAAAATTTGTCCGAGATGCATCTAAAAATGTTTTGCATGTCTTCGAAAACTTTTGGACGTGTATTTGTATAAGTGTCAATGTGTACTACACAAAGAGAGAAAAGGTAAGAAGATTGGAGAAAAAAAATTAAAAACAGAAAAAATAAATTTATAACTAGAAAAGGGAAAAGGAATATAAATCAAAAGATAAACCAATAGAAAATATATATATAAAAAAGAACCGAACAAAATATTTGAAAAACCAGGCGGATGGTTCGCAAACCAATTCTTAATGACATTTTTAGGAGAATCCCGAATTTATATTGAAGCGAGACCTCCTAGTTGGCACCATAAGCGCCGGCTAGGAGAACCAACACCCATACACCGGCATTTTGGGCCGGCCAAAAATCATGCGTGACGTGGTTGTTCATTCACGGCGGCCTTTGTTGCGCTCGTAAAGTTGAACGGTCAACTATTGACTTTTCAAAAAGTTTTTAAACAAAATTCAATAAAAATGGGAATGACTTCACAAAATCAAAAAAAAATCACAGATTAGAAAAAGTTCGCAAGATCAAAAAGTACTTGTATTTTGAAAAGAAAATGTTCACGAATTCAAGAAAAATAAAGATGATTAAAACACTTCATAAATTAAAAAAACACGTAGTTTGAAAAAAGTTCACAGATTTGAAAAAAGTCATCGATTTTGATAACAAATTTCAATAGTTTTAAAAGTTCATGGATTTGGGAAAAATACCTTTTTAAAAAAATATTATTATTTAAATATATTTGCAGCTTTTTAAAACAAAGTTAATGGATTTGACAAAAAGGTCATCAATTTTGAAAAAATGTTCGCAAATTTGAAAAATGTGTGGCTTTTGAGAAAAAGATTGTGGATTGAAAAAGATTCAGGCATTTGAAAAAATTTCATGATTCATAAAAGAGTTTTGAATTAAAAAATATTCAAAAACTAGAAAAAGTTCATGAATTTAAGAAAAGTTCATGATTTTATAGAAGAAAAAAACAAAAAAAGAAGGAGAGAGAGAGAGAGAGAGGGAAAAAGAAGAAAAACCGGCCACACAAAACTGGAATTTTAGTGCTACATCTGAAGAAGGAAAAAGAAGTAAAGTAGGCACAATAGGGAAGTTGTGCGACTTGGTTACTGACCAAGAGGTGTGGAGTTCGAATCACATCGCAGACACATTTATTGAAGGTTAACAGAAAAGAAAAGAAAAAGAGTAAATGGGTCGGGGCCAGGGTAGAGGGGTGTATGTGCCGGTTGTCGAAATAGCCTATAACCGACGCTTAAGGCGCTAATTGGATTTGGACATAGAATCCTCCTAAATTTGCTCGTATGCAACTCCTGTTGGCAAACCAATCTTGCTTAGTGTATATTTTTAGGAGATTCCTTAATGTGTACTCCCTCCGTCCCATAATATAAGAGCGTTTTTTATACTAGTGTAATGTGAAAAACGTTCTTATATTATGAGATGAGGGAGTACATAGAAACCTCCTATGGGGTTGGCCCACTTGAGAGAATGCTTGAGTTGAGATATATAACTCTGGGAGCAATTAATCAAAGAGCGCTGCTTCGGGAGCCTCCCCAAGGGTCACTTGGGTGGGCTGAGAGTGCGTTATACAGCGCGCTCTTAGCCGCCGCCACATGTCACGTTCTGGGTGCTCTCTCTGGATTTTTTTTATTTTTCTACATCGTTTTCGGCTTTTAGATGTTTTTTTTTGCGTTTTCGGTTTCCCCCGACTTTTCTTAGGTTTTGGACCCACAACTACGAGCTGTGGAGGCACGGATTTGCTTCCGCGAGAGGCACGACCATGCCTCTCACTAAAGGTAAAAAAGCGTATTTTTTTACCTACGACGAGAGGCACATATTTACTTCTCATATAGGCACATTTTTTCTTTTGCGAGCGTGCCTCTCGGAAAGGAAAAAACACATGGATTTACTTCTTGTGGAGTCACATATTTGCTTCTGGGAGAGGCACGACCGTGTTTCTCGCAAAAGGGAAAAACATATTTTCTTTTTTTCCCTACCACTAGAGCAACAGATTTACTTCTCATAGAGGTACGAATTTGCTTCTGCGAGAGGCACTCTTGGAAGGATTTTTTTTGTTTTTTCCTTCTGGGAGAGACATGGATTTACTTCTCGTGGAGGCACAGATTTTCTTACAGGAAGGCACGGCCGTGCCTCTCGCAAAAGGGAAAAACACATCTTTTTTTCTACCACTAGAGGCATGTATTTACTTCTCGGGGAGACACGGATTTGCTTCCGCGAGGGGCACGGCCGTGCCTCTCGGAAAGGAAAAAACGTGCCTCCAATTTGGTGATTTTTTCATGAAAAAAAGTTTGAGGAACCAAACAACATAGGATCAAGTTTTGATGATCTCGACCCGAGGAATCCAGCGGTGAAAACGGTTCGAGATTTGACACGCGGTTTGAGAGTAAAACATTTTTGAATAAATAAATCAACGAACAAAGGAAAAACTCCCACATTCCTACAAGTGGCGTACATGTAGTGCGACACTTGTCATGATATGGAGATGTGGGAATGACCTTTACAAAGAGTGCTACTTAACTAGTTATTTCGTATAACTCTTGCAGCTTTTTTAGGTGTATAACTCTTGTAGCTTTTTTAGGGGGTAAAGCCAATTTATTCATAAAATACCATAGTGAAGGAAATATGCCCTAGAGGCAATAAAAAAGTTATTATTTATTTTATTAATGTATGATAAATGTTTATTATTCATGCTAGAATTGTATTAACCGGAAACTTGGTACATGTGTGAATACATAGACAAAACATATAGTCCCTAGTATGCCTCTACTTGACTAGCTCGTTAATCAAAGATAGTTATGTTTCCTAACCATAGACATGTGTTGTCATTTGATGAACGAGACCACATCATTAGGAGAATGATGTGATGAACATGATCCATCCGTTAGCTTAGCATTATGATCGTGTCAGTTTCATTGCTACTTCTTTCTTTATGTCTTATACAAGTTCCTCATACTATGAGATTATGCAACTCCCGAATACCGGAGGAACACCTTGTGTGCTATCAAACGTCACAACATAAATGGGTGATTATAAAGGTGCTCTACAGGTGTCTCGGAAGGTGTTTGTTGGGTTTGCATAGATCGAGATTAGGATTTGTCACTCCGTGTTTCGGAGAGGTATCTCTTGGCCCTCTTGGTAATACTCATCACTATAAGCCTTGCAAGCATTGTGACTAATGAGTTAGTTACGGGATGAAGTATTATGGAACGAGTAAAGAGACTTGCCGGTAACGAGATTGAACTAGGTATTGAGATACCGACGATCAAATCTCGGGCAATTAACATACCGATGACAAAGGGAACAACGTATGTTGTTATGTGGTTTGACCGATAAAGATCTTCGTAGAATACGTAGGAACCAATATGAGCATCTAGGTTCCGCTATTGGTTATTGACCGGAGACGTGTCTCGGTCATGTATACATAGTTCTCGAACCCGCAGGGTCCGCACGCTTAACGTTCGATGACGATTGGTATTATGAGTTTATGTGATATAATGTACCGAAGATTGTTCGGAGTCTGAGATGTTATCATAGACATGACGAGGACTCTCGAAATGGTCGATACATAAAGATTGATATATTGGACGACTATATTCGGACACCGGAAGTGTTCCAGAGAAGTTTCAGATAAAACCGGAGTGCCGGAGGGTTACCGGAACCCCCAGGGAACTAATGGGCCTCGATGGGACCCAGTGGAGAGAGAGAGGGGCTGGCCAGGGCAGGCCGCGCCCCCTCCCCTTGAGTCTGAATAGGACAAGGAAGGGGGGGAGGCTTTCCTTCCCCCTCTCCCTCTCGTTCCTTCCCCCTCTCTCCCTTTAGGTGGAAACCTACTAGGACTTGGAATCCTAGTAGGATTCCCCTATTGGGGGCGCGCCCTTGGAGGGCCGGCCGGCCTCCCCCTTGCTCCTTTATATATGGGGACAAGGGCACCCTAGAACACATAAGTTGATAATTGTTTTAGCCGTGTGCGGTGCCGCCCTCCACAATTATACACCTCGGTCATATCGTCGTAGTGCTTAGGCGAAGCCCTGTGCTGGTAACTTCATCATCACCGTCACCATGCCGTCGTGCTGAAGAAACTCTCCCTCGACATCAGCTGGATCTAGAGTTCATGGAACGTCACCGAGCTGAACGTGTGCAGATCGCGGAGGTGCCGTACCTTCGGTGCTAGGATCGGTCGGATCGTGAAGATGTACGACTACATCAACCGTATCATAATGCTTCCGCTTTTGGTCTACGAGGGTACGTAGACAACACTCTTCCCTATCGTTGCTATGCATCACCTAGAGATAGATCTTGCATGATCGTAGGAATTTTTTTGAAATTACTGCGTTCCCCAACAGTGGCATCCAAGCCAGGTCTATGCATAGATGTTATATGCACGAGTAGAACACAAAGAGTTGTGGGCGATAATAGTCATACTTCTTACCAACAAGTCATACTTTGATTCGGCGGTATTGTTGGATGAGGCGGCTCAGACCGACATTACGCGTTCGCTTATGTGAGACTCGTTCTACCGACGTGCTTTGCACATAGGTGGCTGGTGAGTGTCCGTTTCTCCAACTTTAGTTGAATCGAGTATGGCTACGCCCGGCCCTTGTTGAAGGTTAAAACAGCACACTTGACGAAAAATCGTTGTGATTTTGATGCGTAGGTAAGAACAGTTCTTGCTAGAGGCCCGTAGCAGCCACATAAAACTAGGAACAACAAAGTAGAGGACGTCTAACTTGTTTTTGTAGGGCTTGTTTGTTGGGGAACGTAGTAATTTCAAAAAAAAATCCTACGCACATGCAAGATCATGGTGATGCATAGCAACGAGAGGGGAGAGTGTTATCCATGTACCCTCATAGATCGAAAGCGGAAGCGTTAGCATAACACGGTTGATGTAGTCGTACGTCTTCATGATCCGACCGATCAAGTACCGAACGTACGACACCTCTGAGTTCAGCACACGTTCAGCTCGATGACGTCCTATAAACTCCGACCCAGCAGAGCTTTGCGGGAGAGTTCCGTAAGCATGACGGCGTGATGATGGTGTTGATGATGCTACCGACGCAGGGCTTCGCCTAAGCACCTCTACGATATTACCGAGGTGAAATATGGTGGAGAGGGGCACCGCACACGGCTAAGAGAGATCAACAGATCAACTGATGTGTTTTGGGATGCCCCTACCCCCGTATATAAAGGAGCAAGGGGGGAGGCCGGCCGGCCCTATAGGGCACGCCAGGAGGAGGAGTCCTCCTCCTAGTGGGAGTAGGACTCCCCCTTTCCTAGTCCCACTAGGAGGGGCAAGGAAGGAGAGGGGGAGGAGAAGGAAAGAGGGGGCGCAGCCCCTCCCCTATTCCAAATCGGAATAGGCCCATGGGGGGCGCGCGGCCAGCCCTCGTGGCTTCTCCTCTTTTCCCCCAAAAGCCCATTAAGGCCCATATGTACTCCCGTATTTCCGTAACTCCACCGGTCCTCCGAAAAATACCCAAATCACTCGGAACCTTTCCGATGTCCGAATATAGTCGTCCAATATATCAATCTTTATGTCTTGACCATTTTGAGACTCCTTGTCATGTCCACGAACTCATCCGGGACTCCAAACTACCTTCGGTACATCAAAACACATAACTCATAATATAAATCGTCACCGAACGTTAAGCGTGCGGACCCTACGGGTTCGAGAACTATGTAGACATGACCGAGACACATCTCCAGTCAATAACCAATAGAGGAACCTGGATGCTCATATTGGCTCCTACATATTCTACGAAGATCTTTATCGGTCAAACCACATAAGAACATATGTTGTTCCCTTTGTCATCGGTATGTTACTTGCCCGAGCTTCGATCGTCGGTATCTCAATACCTAGTTGAATCTCGTTACTGGCAAGTCTCTTTACTCGTTATGTAATGCATCATCCCGCAACTAACTCATTAGTCACATTGCTTGCAAGGCCTATAGTGATGTGCATTACCAAGAGGGCCCAGAGACACCTCTCCGACAATCGGAGTGACAAATCCTAATCTCGAAATACACCAACTCAACAAGTACCTTCGGAGACACCTGTAGAGCACCTTTATAATCACCCAGTTACGTTGTGATGTTTGGTAGCACACAAAGTGTTCCTCAGGTAAACGGGAGTTGCATACTCTCATAGTCATAGGAACATGTATAAGTCATGAAGAAAGCAATAGCAACATACTAAACGATCAAGTGCTAAGCTAACGGAATGGGTCAAGTCAATCACATAATTCTCCTAATGATGTGATTCCGTTAATCAAATGACAACTCATGTCTATGGTTAGGAAACTTAACCATCTTTGATTAACGAGCTAGTCAAGTAGAGGCATACTAGTGACACTATGTTTGTCTATGTATTCACACATGTATTATGTTTCCGGTTAATACAACTCTAGCATGAATAATAAACATTTATCATGAAATAAGGAAATAAATAATAACTTTATTATTGCCTCTAGGGCATATTTCCTTCAGTCTCCCACTTGCTCTAGAGTCAATAATCTAGTTCACATCACCATGTGATTTAACACCAATATCCACATCTATATGTGATTAATACCCATAGTTCACATCGTCATGTGATCAACACCCAAAGGGTTTACTAGATTCAATAATCTAGTTCACATCGCTATGTGATTAACACCCAAAGAGTACTAAGGTATGATCATGTTTTGCTTGTGAGAGAAGTTTAGTCAACGGGTCTGTCACATTCAGAGCTGTATGTATTTTTGCAAATATTTTATGTCTACAATGCTCTACACGGAGCTACTCTAGCTAATTGCTCCCACTTTCAATATGGATCCAGATTGAGACTTAGAGTCATCTGGATCGGTGTAAAAGCTTGCACCAATGTAACTCTTTACGATGGGCTCTTTATCACCTCAATTTAGAAATATTTCCTTAGTCCTCACTAAGGATATTCTTGACCGTTGTCCAGTGATCTACTCCTAGATCAAAATTGTACTCCCTTGCCAGACTCAGATCAAGGGATACAATAGATCTGGTACACAGGATAGCATACTTTATAGAACCTATGACTGAGGCATAGGGAATGACTTTCATTCTCTTTCTATTTTCTGCCGTGGTCGGGATTTGAGTCTTACTCAATTTCACACCTTGCAACACAGGCAGGAACTCCTTCTTTGACTGTTCCATTTTGAACTACTTCAAAATCTTATCAAGGTATGTACTCATTGAAAAATCTTATCAAGCGTCTTGATCTATCTCTATAGATCTTGATGCTCAACATGTAAGCAGCTTCACCGAGGTATTTCTTTGAAAAACCCCTTTCAAAATACTCCTTTATGCTTTCCAAAAAATTCTACATTATTTCCGATCAACAATATGTCATTCACATATACTTTATCAGAAATGTTGTAGTGCTCCCACTCACTTTCTTGTAAATACAGGCTTTACGGCAAGTCTGTATAAAACTATATGCTTTGATCAACTCATCAAAGCGTATATTCCAACTCTGAGATGTTTGCATCAGTCCATAGATTGAATGCCGGAGCTTGCACATTTTGTTAGCACCTTTAGGATCGACAAAACCTTCTAGTTGCATCATATACAACTCTTCTTTAAGAAATCCATTAAAGAATGTAGCTTTGACATCCATTTGCCAGATTTCATAAAATGTGGCAACTTGCTTAACATGATTCAGACAGAATTAAGCATCGCTACGAGTGAGAAAATCTCATTGTAGTCAACACCTTGAACTTTGTCAAAAACCTTTTTCGACAAGTCTAGCTTTGTAGATAGTAACACTACTATCAGTGTCCGTCTTCCTCTTTGAAGATCCATTTATTTTCTATGGCCTGCGATCATCGGGCAAGTCCACCAAAGTCCACACTTTGCTCTCATACATGGATCCCATCTCAGATTTCATGGCCTTCAAGCCATTTCGCGGAATCTGGGCTCATCATCGCTTCCTCATAGTTCGTAGGTTCATCATGGTCTAGTAACATGACTTCTAGAACAGGATTACCGTACCACTATGGTGCGGACTGTACTTTGGAAGACCTACGAGGTTCTGTAGTAACTTAATCTGAAGTTTCATGATCATCATCATTAGCTTCCTCACTAATTGGTGTAGGAATCACTGGAACTGATTTCTGTGATGAACTACTTTCCAATTCGGGAGAAGGTATAATTACCTTATCAAGCTCTACTTTCCTATCACTCACTTCTTTCGAGAGAAACTCCTTCTCTAGAAAGGATCCATCTTAGCAATGAATATCTTGCCTTAGGATCTGTGATAGAAGGTGTACCCAATAGTTTCCTTTGGGTATTCTATGAAGACACACTTCTCCGATTTGGGTTCGAGCTTGTCAGGTTGAAACTTTTTCACATAAGCACCGCAACCCCAAATTTCAAGAAACGACAACTTTGGTTTCTTGACAAACCACAGTTCATAAGGCGTCATCTCAACGGATTTTGATGGTGCCCTATTTAAAGTGAATGCAGCTGTCTCTAATGCATAACCCCAAAACAATAGTGGTAAATCGATAAGATACATCATAGATCGCACCATATCCAATAAAGTATGGTTATGACGTTCGGACACACCATTATGTTGTGGTGTTCCAGGTGGCATGAGTTTGTGAAACTATTCCACATTGTTTTAATTGAAGGCCAAACTCGTAACTCAAATATTCGCCTCCGCGGTCAGATCGTAGAAACTTAATTTCTTGTTACGATGCTTTTCCACTTCACTCTGAAATTCTTTGAACTTTTCAAATGATTCAGACTTGTGTTTCATCAAGTAGATATACCCATATCTGCTCAAATCATCTGTGAAGGTCAGAAAATAATGATACCCGCAAAGAGCATCAATACTCATTGGATCGCATACAACGGCATGCATTATTTCCAATAAGTCAGTAGCTTGTTCCATTGTTCGGGAGAACGGAGTTTTTAGTCATCTTGCCCATAAGGCACGGTTTGCAACCATCAAATGATTCATAACCAAGTGATTCCAAAAATCCATCTTTATGGAGTTTCTTCATGCGCTTTACACCGATATGACCCAAACGGCAGTGCCACAAATAAGTTGCACTATCATTATCAACTTTGCATCTTTTGGCATCAATATTATGAATATGTGTATCGCTACGATCGAGATCCAACAAACTACTTTCATTGGGTGTATGACCATCGAAGGTTTTATTCATGTAAACAGAACAACAATTATTTTCTGACTTTAAATGAATAACTGCATTGCAATAAACATGATCAAATCATATTCATGCTCAACGCAAACGCCAAATAACATTTATTTAGGTTTAACAGTAATCCCGAAAGTATAGGGAGGTGCGATGATGATCATATCAATCTTGGAACCACTTCCAACACACATCGTCACTTCACCCTCAACTAGTCTTAGTTTATTCTGTAACTCTTGTTTCGAGTTAATAATTTTTAGCAACCGAACAAGTATCAAATACCCAGGGGCTACTATATGTTGGGGATCGTTGCATATAATAATTTTTTTTCTACGCATCACCAAGATCAATCTATGGAGTCATCTAGCAACGAGAGAGATAGGAGTGCATCTACATACCCTTGTAGATCGTGAGCGGAAGCGTTGAAGAGAACGGGGTTGATGGAGTCGTACTCGTCGTGATCCAAATCACCGAAGATCCTAATGCCGAACGGAGGGCACCTCGGCGTTCAACACACGTACGGAGCGGAGACGTCTCCCGCGCCTTGATCCAGCAAGGAGGAGGGAGAGGTTGAGGAAGAGAGCTCCAGCAGCAGCACGACGGCGTGGTGGTGGTGGAGAGGCAGTACTCCGGCAGGGCTTCACCAAGCTCTTAACGGAGGAGGAGAGGTGTTGGGGAGGGGAGGGGCTGTGCCTTGGATGTGTTATGCAGCCCTCCACTCACCCCTCTATTTATAGAGGAAGGGGGAAGGGGGCCGGCCCCCTCTAGATGAGATCTAGAGGGGGGGCGGCCAAGGGGAGGGGGCTTGCCCCCCAAGCAAGGGGGGCGCCCCCTCTAGGGTTCCCCCCAAACCCTAGGCTCATGGGCCCAAGGGGGGTGCGCCCAGCCCTCTAGGGGCTGGTTCCCTGCCCACTACAGCCCATGAGGCCTTCCGAGAGAGGTGGCCCCTCCCGGTGGACCCCTGGAACCCCTCCGATGGCCCCGGTACAATACCGATAAGCCCCCAAACTTTTCTGGTGACCGTATGACAACTTCCCACATATAAATCTTCACCTCCGGACCATTCCGAAACTCCTCGTGATGTCCGGTATCTCATCCGGGACTCCGAACAACATTCGATAATCACTTCAAAGTCTTCCTAATAACCCTAGCGTCACCGAACCTTAAGTGTGTAGACCCTACGGGTTCGGGAATCATGCAGACATGACCGAGATAGCTCTCCAGCCAATAACCAACAGCGGAATCTGGATACCCATGTTGGCTCCCACATGTTCCACGATGATCTCATCGGATGAACCACGATGTCGAGGATTCAAGTAATCCCGTATACAATTCCCTTTGTCAATCGGTACGTTACTTTCCCGAGATTCGATCGTGGGTATCCCAATACCTCGTTCAATCTCATTACCGGCAAGTAACTTTACTCCTCACGTAATGCATGATCCCGTGACCAACCACTTGGTCACATTGAGCTCATTATGATGATGCATTATTGAGTGGGCCCAGAGATACCTCTCCGTCATATGGAGTGACAAATCCCAGTCTCGATCCGTGTCAACCCAACAGACACTTTCGGAGATACCTGTAGTATACCTTTATAGCCACCCAGTTACGTTGTGACGTTTGGTACACCCAGAGCACTCCTACGGTATCCGGGAGTTACACGATCTCATGGTCTAAGGAAATGATACTTGACATTAGAAAAGCTCTAGCAAACGAACTACAGGATCTTGTGCTATGCTTAGGATTGGGTCTTGTCCATCACATCATTCTCCTAATGATGTGATCCCGTTATCAATGACATCCAATGTCCATAGTCAGGAAACCATGACTATCTGTTGATCAATGAGCTAGTCAACTAGAGGCTCACTAGGGACATGTTGTGGTCTATGTATTCACACATGTATTATGATTTCTGGATAACACAATTATAGCATGAATAATAGACAATTATCATGAACAAGGAAATATAATAATAATCATTTTATTATTGCCTCTAGGGCATATTTCCAATAGTCTCCCACTTGCACTAGAGTCAATAATCTAGTTACATTGTGATGAGTCGAACACCCATAGAGTTCTGGTGTTGATCATGTTTTGCTCGCGGAAGAGGTTTAGTCAACGGATCTGCGACATTCAGATCCGTATGCACTTTGCAAATATCTATGTCTCCACCTTGAACATTTTCACGAATGGAGTTGAAGCAACGCTTGATGTGCCTGGTCTTCTTGTGAAACCTGGGCTCCTTGGCAAGGGCAATAGCTCCAGTGTTGTCACAGAAGAGAGTGAACGGCCCCGACGCATTGGGTATGACTCCTAGGTCGGTGATGAACTCCTTCATCCAGATTGCTTCATGTGCTACCTCCGAGGCTGCCATGTACTCCGCTTCACATGTAGATCCCGCCATGACGCTTTGCTTGCAACTGCACCAGCTTACCGCCCCACCATTCAAAATATACACGTATCCGATTTGTGACTTAAGAGTCATCCAGATCTGTGTCGAAGCTAGCATCGACGTAACCCTTTACGACGAGCTCTTCGTCACCTCCATAAACGAGAAACATATCCTTAGTCCTTTTCAGGTACTTCGGGATATTCTTGACCGTTGTCCAGTGTTCCATGCCGGGATTACTTTGGTACCTTCCTACCAAACTTACGACAAGGTTTACATCAGGTCTGGTACACAGCATGGCATACATAATAGACCCTATAGCCGAGGCATAGGGGATGACACTCATCTTTTCTCTATCTTCTGCCGTGGTCGGGCATTGAGCCGAGCTCAATTTCACACCTTGCAACACAGGCAAGAACCCCTTCTTGGACTGATCCATATTGAACTTCTTCAATATCTTATCAAGGTATGTGCTTTGTGAAAGACCTATGAGGTGTCTCGATCTATCTCTATAGATCTTGATGCCTAATATGTAAGCAGCTTCTCCAAGGTCCTTCATTGAAAAATACTTATTCAAGTAGGCCTTAATGCTGTGCAAAAGTTCTATATCATTTCCCATCAAAAGTATGTCATCTACATATAACATGAGAAATGCTACAGAGCTCCCACTCACTTTCTTGTAAATGCAGGCTTCTCCATAAGTATGCATAAACCCAAATGCTTTAATCATTTCATCAAAGCGAATGTTCCAACTCCGAGATGCTTGCACCAGCCCATAGATGGAGCGCTGGAGCTTGCATACCTTGTTAGCATTCTTAGGATCGACAAAACCTTCCGGCTGCATCATATACAATTCTTCCTTAAGATAGCCGTTAAGGAATGCCGTTTTGACGTCCATTTGCCATATCTCATAATCATAGTATGCGGCAATTGCTAACATAATTCGGACGGACTTCAGCTTCGCTACGGGAGAGAAAGTCTCATCGTAGTCAACTCCTTGAACTTGCTGATAACCCTTAGCGACAAGTCAAGCTTTATAGATGGTAACATTGCCATCCGCGTCCGTCTTCTTCTTAAAGATCCATTTATTTTCTATCGCTCGCCGATCATCGGGCAAGTCTGTCAAAGTCCATACTTTGTTTTCATACATGGATCCTATCTCGGATTGCATGGCTTCAAGCCATTTGTTGGAATCTGGGCCCACCATCGCTTCTTCATAGTTCAAAGGTTCACCGTTGTCTAACAACATGATTTCCAAGACAGGGTTGCCATACCATTCTGGTGTGGAACGTGTCCTTGTGGACCTTCGAAGTTCAGTAGCAACTTGATCCGAAGTACCTTGATCATCATCACTAACTTCCTCTCTAGTCGGTGCAGGCACCACAGGAACATCTTCCTGAGCTGCGCTACTTTCCGGTTCAAGAGGCAGTACTTCATCGAGTTCTACTTTCCTCCCACTTATTTCTTTCAAGAGAAACTCTTTCTCCAGAAAGGACCCGTTCTTGGCAACAAAGATCTTGCCTTCGGATCTAAGGTAGAAGGTATACCCAATGGTTTCCTTAGGGTATCCTATGAAGACACATTTTTCTGACTTGGGTTCGAGCTTTTCAGGTTAAAGTTTCTTGACATAAGCATCGCATCCTCAAACTTTTAGAAACAACAGCTTAGGTTTCCTCCCAAACCATAATTCATACGGTGTCGTCTCAACGGATTTAGACGGTGCCCTATTTAAAGTGAATATAGCTGTCTCTAGAGCGTATCCCTAAAATGATAGCGGTAAATCGATGAGTGACATCATAGATCGCAACATATCCAATAGAGCGCGATTACGATGTTCGGACACACCGTTACGCTGAGGTGTTCCAGGCGGCGTGAGTTGTGAAACGATTCCACATTTCCTTAAGTGCGTACCAAATTCGTGACTTAAATATTCTCCTCCACGATCTGATCGTAAGAACTTTATTTTTCGGTCACGTTGATTCTCTACCTCATTTTGAAATTCCTTGAACCTTTCAAAGGTCCCAGACTTGTGTTTCATCAAGTAGACATACCCATATCTACTTAAGTCATCAGTGAGAGTGAGAACATAACAATAGCCACCACGAGCCTCAACGCTCATTGGACCGCACACATCAGTATGTATAATTTCCAACAAGTTGGTTGCTCGCTCCATTGTTCCGGAGAACGGAGTCTTAGTCATTTTACCCATGAGGCATGGTTCGCACGTGTCAAATGATTCGAAATCAAGAGACTCCAAAAGTCCATCTGTATGGAGCTGCTTCATGTGTTTCACACCAATGTGACCAAGGCGGCAGTGCCACAAGTATGTGGGACTATCGTTATCAACCTTACATCTTTTGGTATTCACACTATGAATGTGTGTAACATCACGTTCAAGATTCATTAAGAATAAACCATTGACCAGCGGGGCATGACCATAAAACATATCTCTCATATAAATAGAACAACCATTATTCTCGGATTTAAATGAGTAGCCATCTCGTATTAAACGAGATCCAGATACAATGTTCATGCTCAAAGTTGGCACTAAATAACAATTATTGAGGTTTAAAACTAATCCCGTAGGTAAATGTAGAGGTAGCGTGCCGACCACGATCACATCGACCTTGGAACCATTCCCGACGCGCATCGTCACCTCGTCCTTCGCCAGTCTCCGCTTATTCCGCAGCTCCTGTTTTGAGTTACAAATATGAGCAACGGCACCGGTATCAAATACCCAGGAGCTACTACGGGTACTGGTAAGGTACACATCAATTACATGTATATCACATATACCTTTGGTGTTGCCGGCCTTCTTGTCTGCTAAGTACTTGGGGTAGTTCCGCTTCCAGTGTCCGCTTCCCTTGCAATTAAAGCACTCAGTCTCAGGTTTGGGTCCATGCTTTGGCTTCTTCCCGGCAACTGGCTTACCGGGCGCGGCAACTCCCTTGCCGTCCTTCTTGAAGTTCTTCTTACCCTTGCCTTTCTTGAAACAAGTGGTTTTATTGACCATCAACACTTGATGTTCCTTTTTGATTTCTACCTCCGCTGATTTCAGCATTGAAAATACCTCAGGAATAGTTTTCACCATCCCCTGCATATTGTAGTTCATCACAAAGCTCTTGTAGCTAGGTGGGAGCGACTAAAGGATTCTGGCAATGACCGCCTCATCCGGGAGGTTAATGTCCAGCTGGGACAAGCGGTTGTGCAACCCAGACATTTTGAGTATGTGCTCACTGACAGAACTATTTTCCTCCATCTTACAACTGTAGAACTTGTCGGAGACTTCATATCTCTCGACCCGGGCATGAGCTTGGAAAACCATTTTCAGCTCTCGAACATCTCATATGCTCCGTGTTTCTCAAAACGCTTTTGGAGCCCCGGTTCTAAGCTGTAAAGCATGCCGCACTGAACGAGGGAGTAGTTATCAACACGCGACTGCCAGGCGTTCATAATGTCTTGAGTTGCGGGGAAAATGGGTGCTTCACCTAGCGGTGCATCTAGTACATATGTTCTTTTGGCAGCTATGAGGATGATCCTCAAGTTCCGGACCCAGACCGTGTAATGACCGAGACACATCTCCGATCAATAACCAATAGCGGAACCTGGATGCTCATATTGGCTCCTACATATTCTATGAAGATCTTTATCGGTCAAACCTCATAACAACATACGTTGTTCCCTTTGTCATCGGTATGTTACTTGCCCGAGATTCGATCGTCGGTATCTCAATACCTAGTTCAATCTCGTTACCGGCAAGTCTCTTTACTTGTTATGTAATGCATCATCCCGCAACTAACTCATTAGTCACATTGCTTGCAAGGCTTATAGTGATGTGCATTACCAAGAGGGCCCAAAGATAACTCTCCAACAATCGGAGTGACAAATCCTAATCTCGGAATACGCCAACTCAACAAGAACCTTCGGAGACACCTGTAGAGCACCTTTATAGTCACCCAGTTACGTTGTGACGTTTGGTAGCACACAAAGTGTTCCTCCAGTAAACGGGAGTTGCATACTCTCATAGTCATAGGAACATGTATAAGTCATGAAGAAAGCAATAGCAACATACTAAACGATCAAGTGCTAAGCTAACAGAATGGGTCAAGTCAATCACATCATTCTCCTAATGATGTTATCCCGTTAATCAAATGACAACTCATGTCTATGGTTAGGAAACTTAACCATCTTTGATTAATGAGCTAGTCAGGTAGAGGCATACTAGTCACTATGTTTGTCTATGTATTCACACATGTATTATGTTTCCGGTTAATACAATTCTAGCATGAATAATAAACATTTATCATGAAATAAGGAAATGAATAATAACTTTATTATTGCCTCTAGGGCACATTTCCTTCATTGTTGTGATGTGATATGGTCAAGGCATGATGTGATATAAATTGTTGTATGAGATGATCATGTTTTGTAACAAAGTTATCGGCAACTGGCAGGAGCCATATGGTTGTCGCTTTATTGTGTGCAATGCAATCACCATGTAATTGTTTTATTTTATCACTAAGCGGTAGCGATAGTCATAGTAACAATAGTTGACGAGACAACAATGATGCTACGATGGAGATCAAGGTGTCGTGCCGGTGACGTTGGAGATCATGACGATGCTTCAACGATGGAGATCATGAGCACAAGATGATGATGGCCATATCATGTCACATATTTTGACTGCATGTGATGTTTATCCTTTATGCATCTTATTTTGTTTAGAACTTCGGTAGCATTATAAGATGATCCCTTACTAAATTTCAAGGTACAAGTGTTCTCCCTGAGTATGCACCGTTGCTACAGTTCGTCGTGCCGAGACACCACGTGATGATCGGGTGTGATAAGCTCTACATTCACATACAACGGGTGCAAGCCAGTTTTGCACACGCAGAATACTCGGGTTAAACTTGACGAGCCTAGCATATGCAGATATGGCCTCAAAACACTGAGGCCGAAAGGTCGAGCGTGAATCATATAGTAGATATAATCAACATAGTGATGTTCACCATTGAAAACTACTCCATCTCACGTGATGATCGGACATTGTTTAGTTGATTTGGATCACGTGATCACTTAGATGATTAGAGGGATGTCTATCTAAGTGGGAGTTCTTAAGTAATATGATTATATGAACTTTAATTTATCATGAACTTAGTACCTGATATTATTTTGCATGTCTATGTTGTTGTAGATCAATGGCCCGTGCTACCGTTCCTTTGAATCTTAATGCGTTCCTAGAGAAAGCTAAGTCGAAAGATGATGGCAGCAACTACATGGACTCGGTCCGTAACTTGAGGATTATCCTTATTGCTGCACAGAAGAATTACGTCCTGGAAGCACCGTTGGGTGCCAGGCCTGTTGCAGATGCTACTGATGACGTTAAGAATGTCTGGCAAAGCAAAGCTAATGACTACTCGATAGTTCAGTGTGCCATGGTTTACGGCTTAGAATCGGTACTTCAAAGGCGGTTTGAACGTCATGGAGCATGTGAGATGTTCGAAGAGTTGAAGTTAATATTTTAAGCAAATGCTCGAGTTGAGAGATATGAAGTCTCCAACAAGTTCTACAGCTGCAAAATGGAGGAGAATAGTTCTATCAGTGAACACATACTCAGAATGTCTAGGTACCATCATCACTTGACTCAACTGGGAGTTGATCTTCCAATTGATTGTGTCATTGACAGAGTTCTTCAATCACTGCCACCAAGCTATAAAGGCTTCATGATGAACTATAATATGCAAGGGATGAACAAGACTATTCCTGAGCTCTTCGCGATGCTAAAGGCCGCGGAGGTAGAAATCAAAAAGGAGCATCAAGTGTTGATGGTCAACAAGACCACTAGTTTCCAGAAAAAAGGCTAAGGGAAGGAGGGGAACTTCAAGAAGAACGGCAAAAAGGTTGCTGCTCAAGAGAAGAAACCCAAGTCTGGACCTAAGCCTGAAACTGAGTGCTTCTACTGCAAAG
This sequence comes from Triticum aestivum, assembly GCF_018294505.1. Classification (NCBI taxonomy): domain Eukaryota; kingdom Viridiplantae; phylum Streptophyta; class Magnoliopsida; order Poales; family Poaceae; genus Triticum; species Triticum aestivum. The sequence continues at coordinate 128,364,669 of NC_057813.1, read as the reverse complement.
GGACTGGTCACTGGAAGTGAAACTGCCCCAAGTATTTGGCGGATAAGAAGGATGGCAAAGTGAAAGGTATATTTGATATACATGTTATTGATGTGTACTTAACTAATGCTCGCAGTAGCGCCTGGGTATTTGATACTGGTTCTGTTGCTCATATTTGCAACTCGAAACAGGGGCTACAGATTAAGTGAAGATTGGCTAAGGACGAGGTGATGATGCGCGTGGGAAATGGTTCCAAAGTCGATGTGATCGCGGACGGCACGCTACCTCTACATATACCATCGAGATTAGTTTTAGACCTGAATAATTGTTATTTGGTGCCAGCGTTGAGCATGGACATTATATCTGGATCTTGTTTAATGCGAGACGGTTATTCATTTAAATCATATAATAATGGTTGTTCTATTTATATGAGTAATATCTTTTACGGTCATGCACCCCTGCTGAGTGGTCTATTTTTGTTGAATCTCGATAGTAGTGATACACATATTCATAGTGTTGAAGCCAAAAGATTGAAGTTTAATAATGATAGTGCAACTTATTTGTGGCACTGCCATTTGGGTCATATGGGTGTAAAGCGCATGAATAAACTCCATGCTGATGGACTTTTGGAATCACTTGATTATGAATCACTTGGTGCTTGCGAACCGTGCCTTATGGGCAAGATGACTAAAACTCCGTTCTCCGGAACAATGGAACGAGCTACTGACTTGCTGGAAATAATACATACCAATGTATGCGGTCGAATGAGTACTAAGGCTCGTGGTGGGTATCGTTATTTTCTTACCTTCACAGATGATTTGAGCAGATATGGTTATATCTACTTAATGAAGCATAAGTCTGAAACATTTTAAAAGTTCAAAGAATTTCAGAGTGAAGTGGAAAATCATCGTAACAAGAAAATAAAGTTTCTATGATCTGATCGTGGAGGAGAATATTTGAGTTATGAGTTTGGTCCTCATTTGAAACAACATGGGATAGTTTCACAATAAAAGCCACCTGGAACACCACAGCGAAATGGTGTGTCCGAACGTTGTAACCGTACTTTATTAGATATGGTGAGATCTATGATGTCTCTTACTGATTTACCGCTATCGTTTTGGGGTTATGCTTTAGAGACGGCTGCATTCACTTTAAATAGGGCACCATCAAAATCCGTTGAGACGACGCCTTATGAACTATGGTTTGGCAAGAAACCAAAGTTGTCGTTTCTTAAAGTTTGGGGCTGCGATGCTTATGTGAAAAAGCTTCAACCTGATAAGCTCGAACCCAAATCGGAGAAGTGTGTCTTCATAGGATACCCAAAGGAAACTGTTGGGTACACCCTCTCTCACAGATCCGAAGGCAAAATCTTTGTTGTTAAGAATGAATCCTTTCTAGAGAAGGAGTTTCTCTCGAAAGAAGTGAGTGGGAGGAAAGTAGAACTTGATGAGGTAGTTGTACCTTCTCCCTTATTAGAAAGTAGTTCATCACAGAAATCAGTTCTCGTGATTCCTACACCAATTAGTGAGGAAGCTAATGATGATGATCATGAATCTTCAGATCAAGTTACTATCGAAGCTCATAGGTCTTCCAGAGTAAGATCCACACCAGAGTGGTACGGTAATCCTGTTCTGGAAGTCATGTTACTAGACCATGATGAACCTACGAACTATGAGGAAGCGATGATGAGCCTAGATTCCGTGAAATGGCTAGAGGCCATGAAATCTGAGATGGGATCCATGTATGAGAACAAAGTGTGCACTTTGGTGGACTTGCCCAATGATCGGCAAGCCATAGAAAATAAATGGATCTTTAAGAAGAAGACCGGCACAGACGGTAATTTTACTTGTTGCGAAAGGTTTTCGACAAGTTCAAGGAGTTGACTACGATGAGACTTTCCCACCCGTAGTGATGCTTAAGTCTGTCCGAATCATGTTAGCAATTGCTGCATTTTATGATTATGAAATTTGGCAAATGGATGTCAAAACTGCATTCCTGAATGGATTTCTGGAAGAAGAGTTGTATATGATGCAACCGGAAGGTTTTGTCGATCCAAAGGGTGCTAACAAAGTGTGCAAGCTCCAGCGATCCATTTATGGACTGGTGCAAGCCTCTCGGAGTTGGAATAAACGCTTTGATAGTGTGATCAAAGCATATGGATTTATACAGACTTTTGGAGAAGCCTGTATTTACAAGAAAGTGAGTGGGAGCTCTATAGCATTTCTAATCTTATATGTAGATGACATATTGTTAATTGGAAATGATATAGAATTTCTGGATATCATAAAGGGATACCTGAATAAGAGTTTTCTATGAAAGACCTCGGAGAAGCTGCTTACATATTGGGCATCAAGATCTATAGAGATAGATCAAGACACTTAATTGGACTTTCACAAAGCACATACCTTGATAAAGTTTTGAAGAAGTTCAAAATGGATCAGTCAAAGAAAGGGTTCTTGCCTGTGTTACAAGGTGTGAAGTTGAGTCAGACTCAATGCCCGACCACTGCAGAAGATAGAGAGAAAATGAAAGTCATTCCCTATGCTTCAGCCATAGGTTCTATCATGTATGCAATGTTGTGTACCAGACCCGATGTATGTCTTGCTATAAGCATAGCAAGGAGGTACCAAAGTAATCCCGAAGTGGAGCACTGGACGACAGTCAAGAACATCCTGAAATACCTGAAAAGGACTAACGATATGTTTCTCATTTATGGAGGTGAAAAAGAGCTCATCGTAAATGGTTATGTCGATGCAAGCTTTGACACTGATCCGAATGACTCTAAGTCTCAAACCGGATACGTAATTTTATTGAATGGAGGAGCTGTCAGTTGGTGCAGTTCCAAGCAGAGCGTCGTGGTAGGATCCACGTGTGAAGCGGAGTACATTGCTGCTTCGGAAGCAACAAATGAAGGAGTTTGGATGAAGGAGTTCATATCCGATCTAGGTGTCATACCTAGTGCCTCGAGTCCAATGAAAATCTTTTGTGACAATACTGGTGTAATTGCCTTGGCAAAGGAATCCAGATTTCACAAGAGTACCAAGCACATCAAGAGATGCTTCAATTCCATCCGCCATCAAGTGTCAGAGGGGGACATAGAGATTTGCAAGATAGACATGGATCTGAAAGTTGCAGACCCGTTGACTAAGCCTCTTCCACGAGAAAACATGATGAGCACCAAAGCTCCATGAGTGTTAGAGTCATTACTATGAAATCTAGATTATTGACTCTAGTGCTAGTGGGAGACTGAAGGAAATGTGCCCTAGAGGCAATAATAAAGTTATCATTTATTTCCTTAATTCATGATAAATGTTTATTATTCATGCTAGAATTGTATTAACCGGAAACTTAGTACATGTGTGAATACATAGACAAAACATATAGTCCCTAGTATGCCTCTACTTGACTAGCCCGTTAATCAAAGATGGTTATGTTTACTAACCATAGACATGTGTTGTCATTTGATGAACGGGATCACATCATTAGGAGAATGATGTGATGGACATGACCCATCCGTTAGCTTAGCATTATGATCGTGTCAGTTTCATTGCTACTGCTTTCTTCATGACTTATACAAGTTCCTCAGACTATGAGATTATGCAACTCCCGAATACTGGAGGAACACTTTGTGTACTACCAAACGTCACAACGTAAAAGGGTGATTATAAAGGTGCTCTACAGGTGTCTCCGAAGGTGTTTGTTGGGTTGGCATAGATCGAGATTAGGATTCGTCACTCCGTGTTTCGGAGAGGTATCTCTGGGCCCTCTCGGTAATACTCATCACTATAAGCCTTGCAAGCATTGTGACTAATGAGTTAGTTACGGGATGAAGTATTACGGAACGAGTAAAGAGACTTGCCGGTAACGAGATTGAACTAGGTATTGAGATATCGATGATCAAATCTCGGGCAAGTAACATACCGATGACAAAGGGAACAACGTATGTTGTTATGCGGTTTGACCGATAAAGATCTTCGTAGAATATGTAGGAACCAATATGAGCATCCAGGTTCCGCTATTGGTTATTGACCGGAGACGTGTCTCGGTCATGTCTACATACTTCTCGAACCCGTAGGGTCTGCACGCTTAACGTTGGATGACGATTGGTATTATGAGTTTATGTGATATGATGTACCGAAGATTGTTCGAAGTCCCGGATGTGATCACGGACATGACGAGGAGTCTTGAAATGGCCGAGACATAAATATTGATATATTGGACGACTATATTCGGACACCGGAAGTGTTCCGGAGAAGTTTCAGATAAAACTGGAGTGACGGAGGGTTACCGGAACCCCCCGGGGAACTAATGGGCCTCGAATGGGCCCTAGTGGAGAGAGAGAGGGGCCGGCCAGGGCAGGTCACGCCCCCTCCCTTTGAGTCTGAATAGGACAAGGAAGGGGGGGCCTCTCCTTCCTTCCCCCTCTCTCCCTTTAGGTGGAAACCTACTAGGACTTGGAGTCCTAGTAGAATTCCCCTATTGGGGGCGCGCCCTTGGACGGTCGGCCGACCTCCCCCTTGCTCCTTTATATACGGGGGCAGGGGCACCCTAGAACACACAAGTTGACAATTGTTTTAGCCGTGTGCGGTGCCCCCTCCACAGTTACACACCTCGGTCATATCGTCGTAGTGCTTAGGCGAAGCCCTGCGCCGGTAACTTCATCATCACTGTCACCACACCATCGTGCTGACGAAACTCTCCCTCGACCTCAGCTGGATCTAGAGTTCGTGGGACGTCACCGAGCTGAACGTGTGCAGATCACGGAGGTGCTGTACCTTTGGTGCTAGGATCGGTTGGATCGTGACGACGTATGACTACATCAATCACGTTGTCATAACGCTTCCGCTTTTGATCTACAAGGGTATGTAGACAACACTCTCCCATCTCGTTGCTATGCATCGATAGATCTTGCGTGATCGTAGGATTTTTTTTGAAATTACTGCGTTCCCCAACACATAGAGTGTGGGATACAATCAGGGTCATGAGGTCCCAACCAAACATGGCGCCCCGATCCTCTATCAAGGAAAAATTAGCTAAACTATGTGCTTTCATATTGGCAGCACGACCTTCAAAAGAAAAGATACAATGAAACTGAACTAATCTAAGATTCATCTCATTTACAATTGATCCATTCTTCCCCATGCTTCCTCTATCAATATCTAAGATAGCCTATTTGCAATCAGAAGTAATCAACAAATTCTGTAAGTTGAGGTCTTCTGCGAGAGCAAGTGCCTCTCTATATGCAATGGTCTCTAGTATCAAAGGGTCCTCCAAACCTACAATGACCAGCGTCAAGCTTCCGAGATAGTTACCGTGCTGGCCACGACAAACAGCCGTTGCCGAGCCTCCTCTGACATCTCTGATACCAGCATCAACGTGAACCTTGGCATAACTAGCCGGGGGGTGCCTTCTATCGGGTGGTCTGGGCATTCGATACTCCTCCCAGAGCTCTAGTAACTCGTTGTTCTGACATAATACTGAGCTCCAAAATAAAGTTCCTTACAAAGGAATGAGTGAATTGCGAAGTTTGGAAGATCTGCCCATGCATGAATACCTTTGTGTCGAGTTGTCCATATTGCCCAAAGTGTGACCGCCAATAGCACAAACTGCTGATGTGATAACAATTCGATGAGCGTGAAAAGCCACTACTTGGCATTGGGTTCGATCGCTACCACCAATCTTCGAGCAAGCTCATCATCTACTATCGCCCAGGTACACCTTGATGTTGTGCAATTAACCAGGGAGTGTCTCCATGAGTCCGGAGCTCCACACATCCTGCATAGAGGATTGTCTGCCATGTGTCTATGTGCACGCACATCTTCAGTAGGTAGTGACTACTTAGATAGTCTTCAGAGAAACATTTTCACCTTCCCCTGGGACTTTGGTATTCCATAGGTTCTTCCAAGGTCCTTCCTCAGCTACCGATGATGACGTTCCTGCAGTTACTTCCAACCACGCATTGCGGCGTTCTCTTGTGGCAACTAGCATGCGATAGGCCCACTTTAAAGGGAAAACTCCGCTTCTTTCAAAGTTCCAGCTCTAGAAACCCCTTGTGTTGCGAGTATAGAGGGGGATCCCCATGATGGTTCGTGCATCCATTGTCAAAAACTCTTGCAGCTGAATAGACCAAACGCGTACCACCACAATGCCAGTTGGGCCAACCCAGTGTGCCTGAGGCACCGTTCATGCTTATGCTCCTTCCTCCATTCAGCCGACTTTTCTGGTCTTCGGTTGTTTTTTGGGTTTTCTTTTCTTGGTTTCTTCTTATTTTCCCCTTTTTTTTTCCTTATTTCATTTTTTATATTTCTAATAGTTATTTATTTTTCTAAAAATCCTTGAACAATTGTAAAACCCATGAATAATTCCTAAAGAATCCATTAACATTTTTAAAATTGACGAACATTTATTTAGAACATATGAAATATTTTTAAAATTAGCGAACATTTTATCAAAAAGTTCAATATTGTATGTTTTAATGTGTGAACATTTTAAAATTTTCTCAAACATTTTCTAAAAAATCATGATTTTTTGAAATTTGTGAATATATTTTTGCAAATCATATTCATCTTCTTAAATTCATGATTTTTTAAAATACATGATTTTTCCCACATTTTCTCCGAAGTGTGTAAAATAAAAAAAACTTACTGCAATAAAAATGTAGGAGCCTCTATGCTAAATTGGTCGTGGCCCATAGGGACACAGTTGCATGCTAACTTGCTATTCCATGCATTACACACGGAATAGGAGGACTCCCGTGGTATTATGACTGGAGAGCATGAAATTGGATCCAACCACCATACATGTTGCGGTACTGCCGAAGTTTTTCTAAATGACATGGAGGGACATGAAGGTTCCGAGAATTGTCATTTATGTAAAAAATGACACATCACTGCAAATGGACCTAAAAGACAGAAAATTATATCCATGTCATCTCCTTTTGCACACTTAACTGCAAAGAAAACACAAAAAACAAGAAACAATCAAGTCATGGAGAAGCATTTGCCACCTTCTCGGACCATGGCTTTCCTGGTCTTTTGGCAAAGAAAGGGCCTCTCCATTGGAAGTTGAAGGCGGGAGCGTAGTAAATTGTCAGCGATCCTTCAGTGATGGACATTCCACCCTAGCCACCTGACAAGCCCGTTGGAGATCTCTTGTCGACTGATCTGCAACTCCGATGGCGGTGGTCGAAGCAATGGAAGAGGAAAGGAGCTTGTCGATGATAGTTCTTGAACCTTGGAATCCCCTAATCTTAATAAGCTAAGTTCACCTCCCTCACCTTTTCCCCTTCTGTCTCCATGATGACAAGGAGTAAATTTGTGTGTGAACTATATGTAGAAATTTATATCTTAATCATTTTTGGAAAATATTTAACACATCTTTCAATCAATTTCACAAAATATTGAACATATATTTCAGTTCATTAAGGGAAGGTATTGCCAGACTTGTCGACTCTCTTCAAATCTTGGCAGTTTATGTTTTAGTTAAGGAAAGTTTGGCTGGATTTTGATGCCACAACTTCGACCTCTTCTTTCGAGGGATTTTGATGCCACGCCTTCGACCTCTTCTTTGAAGTTGTGTTACGACATGGCCCAATTTCTCCAACCCTCTGGACTGGCGGTGAATGTTTGCAAGTTTGTGTTGCTTGGGGTGGTGCCCCAACTGATATTCCATCAGCAGCTAACCTCATTTCCAACAATAGCCGTTAACCTCGTTTCCGCAATGAGTGGCTATTGCAGTCTTTAAAATTTAGTATGACGAGGCCTTTTGCATGTGCCCCTTTTTCTTAGTGCTTGTTCAACAAGATTTGGAAGACGATGTACAATCGAAGGAAGACCACAATTAGTATGATTTTTGATGTAATTTTATTTTTTGCTATTCATTTTGTATCTTGTTGTTTTTCTAACGTAGCTTGGAGCCCGGGACTGCTCTTCTTAATAATATTCTTTTTTTAACATAATAATATTTTATTTCAAAATGCACGGGAAAAAATACTACTCCCTTCAATCCATATTACTTGTCGCTCAAACAGATGTATCATCTAGATAGAGGATAATTAGATCTTGTTTTCGTGGGCATGTCAGTATGATGTTATTAAGCTATGCAACTCTTTTGTGCGGATCCTTATTATCTGCCGCTATTCTAATCATTAGATTTCAAAATAATTTCCATTTCTTTTCTAAAAAGAAAAAAAATGTTTTAAATAAAACATTTCTCTTTAGTGATATTAAATATTTTTATGCAAAAAGAAGTGCTTTAGAAAGAACCTTTGTCCCTTCATTTCCAAATTATTAAAAATATCAATTAATGGAGCGTTTGGATTCTTGGAGTTATCGTGTCATTAGCCTAGGATTTACCCTTTTAACCGTAGGTATTCTTTGTGGAGCAGTATGGGCTAATGAGGCATGGGGATCCTATTGGAATTAGGATCCTAAGGAAACTTGGGCATTTATTACTTGGACCATATTCGCAATTTATTTACATAGTAGAACAAATCCAAATTGGAAGGGTACGAATTCTGCACTTATAGCTTCGATAGGATTTCTTATAATTTGGATTTGTTATTTTGGTATAAATCTATTAGGAATAGGCTTTCATAGTTATGGTTCGATTACATTAACACCTAAATGATTACATAAAATAAAACCTTCATGAAATGAAGGTTTTTACTTTTATGTTTTATTTGAGAACCCCTTGAACGCCTCCTCAAAGGGTTCTCGAAAATTCGAGATAGATCTAATTATACTTTTTTACTTATTTCTGCATTAATAGAGCAGACGAGTATAAAAATAAACCTATTTAGGATAATAATTGGATAAGAGAGCCTCTACCCTGTCAACGGATAGGGAGAGAACAAAATCTGGATAAATACCAATTCCTATTACTGGTAAAAAGATACACATTAAAATAAATAGTTCTTGTGGTCCAGAATCCACAAAATTTGCGTTTGGAACATTAAATAGCTTGTATCCATAGAACATCTGGCGTAACATAGATAATAAATAAATAGGAGATTATGTCAATGAGAGCTTGCCAATAGAGATACTTCTGACTTAGAGGCACCGGAGTTGGCCAACTCAAATTGCATTGACAGCGAACCCTTGGTAGATGATTCAGAGCAAGATCAGATTCTTGATGATTTTTCCCTTTGTTTGATCGAGCGATGCCGAATCTTTATAGCGCATTTCCACCTAAACCGGAGTGAAAGATCGTGGATGTCACCTAGAGGGGGGGGGGGTGAATAGGCGCTTTAAAATAATTACGGTTGAGGCTTGAACAAATGCGGAATAAACCTAGCGGTTAATTTGTCAAGCATAAAACCTACAACAACTAGTCTCACCTATGTGCACCAACAACTTATGCTAAGCAAGAAAAACTACTTAGGTGATAGCAAGATATATGACAAGAAACAATATGGCTATCACAAAGTAAAGTGCATAAGTAAAGGGCTCGGGTAAGAGATAACCGAGGCACGCGGAGACGATGATGTATCCCGAAGTTCACACCCTTGTGGATGCTAATCTCCGTTTGGAGCGGTGTGGAGGCACAATGCTCCCCAAGAAGCCACTAGGGCCACCGTAATCTCCTCACGCCCTCGCACAATGCAAGATGCCGTGATTCCACTAAGGGACCCTTGAGGGCGGTCACCGAACCCGTACAAATGGCAACCCTTGGGGGCGGTCACCGAACCCGTACACTTTGGCAACCCTTGGGGGCGGTCACCGGTACCCGTCAAATTGCTCGGGGCGATCTCCACAACCTAATTGGAGACCCCGACGCTTGCCCGGAGCTTTACACCACAATGATTGAGCTCCGAACACCACCAACCGTCTAGGGCGCCCAAGCACCCAAGAGGAACAAGCTCAAGGGTACCAAGCACCCAAGAGTAATAAGCTTCTCAACTTGTAACTTCCACGTATCACCGTGGAGAACTCAAACCGATGCACCAAATGCAATGGCAAGGGCACACGGAGTGCCCAAGTCCTTCTCTCTCAAATCCCACCGAAGCAACTAATGCTAGGGAGGAAAATGAGAGGAAGAACAAGAAGGAGAACACCAAGAACTCCAAGAACTAGATCCAAGGGGTTCCCCTCACATAGAGGAGAAAGTGATTGGTGGAAATGTGGATCTAGATCTCCTCTCTCTTTTCCCTCAAAAACTAGCAAGAATCCATGGAGGGATTGAGAGTTAGCAAGCTCGAAGAAGGTCAACAATGGGGAAAGAACACGAGCTCAAAGGATAAGGTTGAATGGGGAAGAAGACCCCCTTTTATAGGAGCTCCAGAATCCAACCGTTATGCTCACAGCCCGCACAGAGCGGTACTACCGCTCCAAGGAGCGGTACTACCGCTAGGGCGATAGTACCCCTTCGAAACACAATAGCAAGGAGGCAAAAAGGCCAAAAGAACCGTCAGAGCGGTAGTACCGCTCGTCCTCACGGTACTACCGCAAATGGTAGCGGTACTACTGCTCGCGAGCGGTACTAAAAAAATACTTCTGTGCCTACTTCCGCTGAGCAAAACACGAGATTTTGGTCCGGAGCGGTACTACCGCTTAGGAGCCACGGTAGTACTGCTCTGGAGCGGTACTACCGCTCAGGAGCCGCGGTAGTACCGCTCTGGAGCGGTAGTAAAAAATTACTTCCGCTCTAGTCGCGGTAGTACCGCTGCAGCCTTTACCAAAACAGTCACAACTTTTGCAAACGGACTCCGAATTCAACGAAACCAAGTTTGTTGGAAAGCTAATGACATGGGCTAACACAATATTGATAGAAATATCAAGAATAAGAAAATGAGAAAAGTCCCATAAGAAAATGGTGAGAACCCTTCACCGGATAAGACCGGTAAAACCTCCAACACCGAAAACATCATAGAAGACGCATGCGAACTCCGTTTTCGATGAACTCAAGCTTGTCATCAAGATGACCATAAGCTCTAAGACTCACAAATATAACCAAACAAGAACCAAGAAACATGGTGCAAGGATGCAATGGTTTGAGCTCTCTACTAACGATACGATCAAGCTACCAACTTGAGAGCCCCCCTTGATAGTACGGCAAACGATCCTATAACTCGGTCTCCCAACTACCACCACGAGACCGATAAAATAGGAAACCTGTCAAGGGCAAACCTTTGCCTTGCACATGGTCCACTTGAGCTAGATGAACACGATCTTGACTCCCTCAAGTTGGACCACCTTTCTTGATTGCGTTGGCTCGATGAAGACTAGATGATTGCTCCCCCATAGTCCACTATGGGTGAGCCACTCTTAGGCACATCTTCACAAGTCCATTGACACCACAATGGATGGCAAGATTCAAGCACTTGATCTCTTCGTGATGCTCCACTTGAACTTGCACACGGCAATCTTGATGACGATCACCACTTGATGTCATCCTTTCCATGGGTTGTATGATATCTTCCTCTTGACGCAAGCCCATGGATACGTACCTAACCCCACATACAACTCTCACATAGACCATGGGTTAGTACAAAAAGTGCAATGGACAATGCTTACCATACCATGGGATCACTTGATCCCTCTCGGTACATCTTCTACGCTTTGTGAGTTGATCAACTTGATTCACTCTTGACTTAGTCTTGATCAACCTTGAATCTTTGCAACTCTCTTCATTTGGATGATGTCTTGAAGGTAAACATGAATGATCACACAAGCTTCTTCTTCAAGACATGCTTGCAATAAGCTCAACACTCATATGACCAATCTTTGGATAATTCCTTAATAGCACCTTGGTCATCACAAACTCTCATTGAAACCAACAAATGGACTCCAAGAAAAGCCTATGGGCAAACCCTTCAAATATAACTCAAGGCAACCATTAGTCCATAGAGATTGTCATCAATTACCAAAACCACACATGGGGGCACCACATGTCCTTTCAATCTCCCCCATTTTGGTAATTGATGACAATCACTTTCAAGAGAGTTTATACAAGGAATTATGCATCACCATTCAATGCACCAACCAATAATGCATGTGTATGAGATGCAAATGGTAAGGAAATAAAAACCAAAGCTACTCCACAAAACTCTCTGAAACTTCTCCCCCATTGGCATCGATTGCCAAAATGGGCGAAACTCTTAGAAGGCCAATATAAATTGTGGTCCTCCATAAATTGTGTATTTCTCAACAAGAGAGTGGAATGCAATACACATATCCAACTGCCAATACTTGGAGGAAGACAAACTATATTGATGCCCAAAGATTGCAATAGAAAGATATGCCACAAAGACATAACAAAGAGATACACAAGCAATCAGAAGATACCAATTGAAGCAAGCAATCAACGGATATCAATTGAACCAACTAGACCAATGATCCTACATGCCACAAGAATAAAGATATTATGAAAAGCGCAAAGGAGTGTTCTAAAGAAACTAGAGAAGCTCCCCATGATTTGTGCACACATAAGAATTTTTGTATTTGAATACAAATTGCACAAAATAGGATCATAGCTCCCCCAAAATCAATAGAAACTCACATCCAGTGCAAGTGCGCATATAGGAAACAAAGCCTAGCGCTTGCAACAAGCACATGGTTGAGCAACATGTAAAAGAGGCAACTTAAGAATAGGCTCAACCAAAATGATGTGTGTGAGTCATGGCGAAGCACTTGAGAAGACTAAGATTAGGATGAGCATTAAGCATCAACATAGTCTTGAAAGAATGAGGCACACGGTGCAAGGCCTATCATTCCCACACACAACTGGCAAATGGGTTCACAAGCTTACTAATAAGCAAAAGAGAACCTATGCTTGTGACAACCCGTGGTGAAGATAGACGAGGGGAGGCTCATCAAGACGAGGGATACCAATTAAGATGGCAAAAACCTCGTAAAGATAAGCAAGAGGAAAATAATCTTCACCACACAAGAGTGCAACAAGATGCAACGATAGAGGACACACACTCAAGGCAAAAGCTTTCACGGAGCCACCAAAGAAATAACATAAGAAAGACAAGGTGGACGTGAAAGAAAAGATATCAACTAGAGATGTAATTTCTCTCAAGTGTATAAGGTTCTATGTAGACGATATATCTACAAAGAAGGATGTACACCCGAAATAGTTACAACACGAAGGAACAAGATATCCACAAGGAAGTCATAAATATACCAATAAGATATTTGCTTGAAAGCATAGCACTTGGCTAGATATGGTCTTATTGTATATAAATGAAGTCCAAACACACATCCATCAAAGGCATCACAACTAGCAACAAGAGATCATCGTTGGGATGCTTTGAGAAAGGAAACAAGTATCACAAGATATGAAATGAATATCATGCCAAGATGCAACCTACACAAGGTTGAATGCAAGAGGAGAAAGCATGAATAGATACTTGTTACCGAGATATCATTGGAAGGATGTAGTAGATACCAATTGAAGGTAGATAGTAGTTCATTGATCATCCTAGCTTGACTCCAATATGCACATGGTCACAACACCTTCCTTGTGAGTGAGCCGAGCATCCAATGCATCTCCAAATGTTCCTAGAAGAACAACACAAACTAAACGGTACCCAAACTCATTGGGACCAAATAGTTAGAAAAACCAATACATAGGACAAACTCCACATAAATATGTGCATATAGATATGAAAATGAATTTCATACACATCTCATCCGATTTGAGACTTGGTGAAGATCCCCCTATATATTGAGTCAAAGAAAGAAAGCATGCCAAATAAAATACATGAAGTAAACATGCATGCTCAAGACTTTCAAAACCCGAAACCTAAAGAGAAAGAAATGCCAAGTGAAAAGGATACCAAATGGAGAAATCATCACTTGGAAGATATCATTAAAGATACATCAAGGAATGAGATATCCATTGATACACACTAAACTAAAGATGTCAAACTCCCAAAGAGAGGATGGTTCCAAACAAACCAAGCTCTCAACAAAGTTTCATGATGGCACAAAGTACCAAAAAGAAATGGCTTGCCTTCCACCAAAACACACTTGATAAGGATCACAAGAAGAGTGTTCTAAAGAAAATAGGATAGCTCCCCCACGAGTTGTGCATTATATAGGATTTGCATTTGAATACAAAATGCACAAGGTGGGATCACTACTTTCACTATATCTAGAAAACACTAGACAAGAACAAGAAATAAACAAGATCCACAAGTGGTAGGGAAGACACCGGGAGTTGACACAAACCTTGGCAAGAGAAAAGGCAAATAAAAACAAAAGCCAAAGTAAAGATGATCAACAAATTCTACCACACATAAGTGACTACCAATTGTCAAAAGACAAGAAGTATTTGGAAATAATTCCCGGTGGTAGATAACAAGGACATCCAACATCATCTTCACAACAAACACAAGCAAATTGCAACTTGTAGAGCTAACATGCCACCTAGGAACAAGATAATCTACAATATCAATTCTAGGTGACAATATCTCAAATGTACACATTTTCTAGGCTTGTAATATGCACTTAGCATATTACTCCCCCATAATGTGATACCAATAAGAACTTAACAAGAGGCAATAAGAGGAACAAACAAGAGATAATTAATGGACTATTTAGAATTTGAATTTCTCATGAGAGATATACCACCTAGCGACTAGATAATCTTGTAATATCAATACTAGATGGTATTCCTCATGTACACACATTTATAGGATTGTGAGGTGCACAAAGCACATCACTCCCCCAAAATGGGATGTTCCATTAATCTCTCACACGAGCCAACTAGGATACAAACAAGAAGCATAAAGGCTCAACGCACGACACACACGTACATGGTGTGCAAACCAACACACACATACTTGATTGCTCAAGATAAGCAAGTTGGAATCACAACATATACAAACACATGCAAGGAACAAAACCAAAACATGCAAGGGGGCAAGTAACTTTCAATGTAAGCAATTTTAAGTACAAGTTACCGCAAGGAGGCACATTGGATATAAGATATAAACTTGATGATTCAATTGACTTGGCTTGAGACAATAAGAGTGATGAAGTCCCCTTAATTCTTCATAATGTAGCCAAGTCTCCAATGCCCTCCAACAACACCTATTGATCAAGTTTGAGCTTGTTGGTCCCCAACCAAGTTGGGTCCTAAGAGGTTAGTCACAATAGGCTTGGCAACCCAAATGGTTCTTTTCTTGACACCACTTTGAGTACCAACAAACTTGGCAAACACATTGCCAACCTTATCCTTCCCAAGAGCATAGATATCATCAATAATAATTGGGTTGGATAAGTTACCACTAGTGCATGAAGAAGCGAGGTGACCTTTCTCACGACATAAGTAGCAACGTCTACTCTTCATTTTCTTCTCACTTGATTTCTCAACAAGAGAGGCATTAACTTGAGTCTTCTTGGGAAGTGGCCTTTCTTCAACTTGAGGTTGAGCATGAGATTGAACTTGTGGCCTCTTCCCTTGTTGCTTGTTACCAATGGCATTCTTCTTCAATGGGCAATATCTAACATGATGCCCTTCAATTTTGCACTTGAAGCAAATAATCTTGGCCGAATTCTTGACTTGTTTTTGGCCCTTCTTCTTGTTGCTCTTGGACTTCTTCTTCTTCTTATTGGAGTTGAATCCAAGTCCACCTTTGTCATTGGGGGATTTTTGCACACTCAAGATATTGTTGAGTGTGGATTTCCCTTCATGACTCTTTTCCAAGTCTTTCTTCAAAGAAGTGACTTGGGCCTTGAGCTCTTTGATTTCCTCTACATGGTTAGTCTCAACACAAGTACTAGAGGAAGTATAAGCTTCATCGTTAGAGCAACAAGGCAAGGAAAGCAATTCATCACAAGATGTACCAACATTGTGAGTAGATGAATTACAAGGACTAGCACATGGCAATATAGTATTTTGACTAGAAGTGGTGCTAGTATCAACATGAGGCTCACTAGATGTTACCTTAGCAATCATGGCCTCATGAGCTATCTTTAGCACATTATGGGATACTAGAAGATCGTCATGAGAGCTTGAGAGCTTTTCATGGATTTCTTCCAATTTCCCATAATTGCTAGATAGCAACTCAAGTTGAGCCCGTAGCTCAACATTCTCCTTCAAAATGGATGCTTCACAAGTAATAGAATTAGTAGCACAAGCATCATCATTAACAACAAGAGGAGAAGGCAACTTGGCAAGCTCTTTTAAATAAGAAGCTTCAAGTTGAGCATGAGACTCGGTGAGTTTGATGAGCTCACCCTTGATGACCCTTGAGCCATTTTCGAGGTGCTCAAAATCCTCAAGGAGTCTAGCATGAGCAACTTCAAGCTTAGCATTTTTAGTTTCAAAAACATTGGCCACCTCAAGAGCTCTATCAGTAGATTCCTTCACTCTAGACAATTCTAGAGCAAAAGTCTCCTCAAGAGATTCCTTGGTGGTTTGTTCAAGTTCAAGAGCTTGAGAGAGGTCCGCAATCTCATTAGCGTAATCACGCCCATGACCTTCCATTTTATCAATGGTGACCTCATGCTCCTCAAGACGAGATTCCAACTCATCAATATATTTCTTGCTCTCAATAGCAATGGACATAATTTCCATGAAGTTGGAACGAGCAATTTTATTTTTATGAAGAGCTTTAAAAACCATTTCCCCCTTAATTTTTAAGGAGGCAACATTATCATTCTCTTCATCATTATCCTCATCATCATTAGCATCAACATCATCATCAAGAGACATATTGGGGTACAAAGTAGGAGATACCTTTGACGCCTTAGCCATAAGGCAAAACGCAATAGATGATGATGTAGGATCCCTTGAGGCACCATTAAACACCACATCTTGTTCCATGGAGTGTTCGGTTTCCTCTACATTGTTAGCACAACAATTCGAGGAAATAGATGCATTTTTATCATGGCAACAAAACATAGCAAGCATATCATCATGATATTTAGTCAAGCAATTTCTACATGATATGCAAGGACTATCAACACAAACATGTGAAACATTTGGAGTGCTCGAAGTGTTAAAGCCCAAAGAAGGAGCATTGCAATAATATAGTGATGAAGGATCATCCACAATAAGCATACTATCATCATTGCAATGACCAACACTACTCACCATATCATTACCTTGTGGCAAACCACATGTAGGTGAAGTAGAAGAAGTTGAGAAGACTATATGACCGGAGGTGGAGGGAGAACAACCATCCCCACAAATCTTGGACACACCATATTTATCTTGAAGCTTTGTCCATAACTCATGAGCATCCCGGAACGGCATGAGTTGAAATATAACTACATTGCTCAAAGCATCGAAAAGCACATTAGAGGCTTGAGCATTGAGATAAGAGTTTTTCTCATCCTCTAAAGATAATCTTTGGGGATCCTTTGGAGGAGAAAAACCCATATCTACAATTCGCTCTAAATTTGGGTCCATGACCCTAAAGAGATTAAGCATGCGAATTACCCAAACATCAAAATTTGTGCCATCGAAACTAAGAGTGTCAGAGAATCCTAATCCTCTAGTCGACATCTTTACTCTCTAGGCGGTTAAGCCCAACAAAGAGAGACGAGGCTCTGATACCAATTGAAAGATCGTGGATGTCGCCTAGAGGGGGGGGTGAATAGGCGCTTTAAAATAATTACGGTTGAGGCTTGAACAAATGCGGAATAAACCTAGCGGTTAATTTGTCAAGCACAAAACCTACAACAACTAGGCTCACCTATGTGCACCAACAACTTATGCTAAGCAAGAAAAACTACTTAGGTGATAGCAAGATATATGACAAGAAACAATATGGCTATCACAAAGTAAAGTGCATAAGTAAAGGGCTCGGGTAAGAGATAACCGAGGCACGCGGAGACGATGATGTATCCCGAAGTTCACACCCTTGCGGATGCTAATCTCCGTTTGGAGCGGTGTGGAGGCACAATGCTCCCCAAGAAGCCACTAGGGCCACCGTAATCTCCTCACGCCCTCGCACAATGCAAGATGCCGTGATTCCACTAAGGGACCCTTGAGGGCGGTCACCGAACCCGTACAAATGGCAACCCTTGGGGGCGGTCACCGAACCCGTACACTTTGGCAACCCTTGGGGGCGGTCACCGGTACCCGTCAAATTGCTCGGGGCGATCTCCACAACCTAATTGGAGACCCCGACGCTTGCCCGGAGCTTTACACCACAATGATTGAGCTCCGAACACCACCAACCGTCTAGGGCGCCCAAGCACCCAAGAGGAACAAGCTCAAGGGTACCAAGCACCCAAGAGTAATAAGCTTCTCAACTTGTAACTTCCACGTATCACCGTGGAGAACTCAAACCGATGCACCAAATGCAATGGCAAGGGCACACGGAGTGCCCAAGTCCTTCTCTCTCAAATCCCACCGAAGCAACTAATGCTAGGGAGGAAAATGAGAGGAAGAACAAGAAGGAGAACACCAAGAACTCCAAGAACTAGATCCAAGGGGTTCCCCTCACATAGAGGAGAAAGTGATTGGTGGAAATGTGGATCTAGATCTCCTCTCTCTTTTCCCTCAAAAACTAGCAAGAATCCATGGAGGGATTGAGAGTTAGCAAGCTCGAAGAAGGTCAACAATGGGGGAAGAACACGAGCTCAAAGGATAAGGTTGAATGGGGAAGAAGACCCCCTTTTATAGGAGCTCCCGAATCCAACCGTTATGCTCACAGCCCGCACAGAGCGGTACTACCGCTCCAAGGAGCGGTACTACCGCTAGGGCGATAGTACCCCTTTGAAACACAATAGCGAGGAGGCAAAAAGGCCAAAAGAACCGTCGGAGTGGTAGTACCGCTCGTCCTCACGGTACTACCGCTCGACCTCATGGTACTACCGCAAATGGTAGCGGTACTACTGCTCGCGAGCGGTACTAAAAAAATACTTCTGTGCCTACTTCCGCTGAGCAAAACATGAGATTTTGGTCCGGAGCGGTACTACCGCTTAGGAGCCACGGTAGTACTGCTCTGGAGCGGTACTACCGCTCAGGAGCCGTGGTAGTACCGCTCTGGAGCGGTAGTAAAAAATTACTTCCGCTCTAGTCGCGGTAGTACCGCTGCAGCCTTTACCAGAACAGCCACAACTTTTGCAAACGGACTCCGAATTCAACGAAACCAAGTTTGTTGGAAAGCTAATGACATGGGATAACACAATATTGATAGAAATATCAAGAATAAGCAAATGACAAAAGTCCCATAAGAAAATGGTGAGAACCCTTCACCGGATAAGACCGGTAAAACCTCCAACACCGAAAACATCATAGAAGACGCATGCGAACTCCGTTTTCGATGAACTCAAGCTTGTCATCAAGATGACCATAAGCTCTAAGACTCACAAATATAACCAAACAAGAACCAAGAAACATGATGCAAGGATGCAATGGTTTGAGCTCTCTACTAACGATACGATCAAGCTACCAACTTGAGAGCCCCCCTTGATAGTACGGCAAACGATCCTATAACTCGGTCTCCCAACTACCATCACGAGACCGGTAAAATAGAAAACCTATCAAGGGAAAACCTTTGCCTTGCACATGGTCCACTTGATCTAGATGAACACGATCTTGACTCCCTCAAGTTGGACCACCTTTCTTGATTGCGTTGGCTCGATGAAGACTAGATGATTGCTCCCCCATAGTCCACTATGGGTGAGCCACTCTTAGGCACATCTTCACAAGTCCATTGACACCACAATGGATGGCAAGATTCAAGCACTTGATCTCTTCGTGATGCTCCACTTGAACTTGCACACGGCAATCTTGATGACGATCACCACTTGATGTCATCCTTTCCATGGGTTGTATGATATCTTCCTCTTGACGCAAGCCCATGGATACGTACCTAAGCCCACATACAACTCTCACATAGACCATGGGTTAGTACAGAAAGTGCAATGGACAATGCTTACCATACCATGGGATCACTTGATCCCTCTCGGTACATCTTCTACGCTTTGTGAGTTGATCAACTTGATTCACTCTTGACTTAGTCTTGATCAACCTTGAATCTTTGCAACTCTCTTCATTTGGATGATGTCTTGAAGGTAAACATGAATGATCACACAAGCTTCTTCTTCAAGACATGCTTGCAATAAGCTCAACACTCATATGACCAATCTTTGGATAATTCCTTAATAGCAGCTTGGTCATCACAAACTCTTATTGAAACCAACAAATGGACTCCAAGAAAAGCCTATGGGAAAACCCTTCAAATATAACTCAAGGCAACCATTAGTCCATAGAGATTGTCATCAATTACCAAAACCACACATGGGGGCACCACATGTCCTTTCACGGAGGCAGTTATAGATGCCCTAACAAAACTTCGTAAGAAGATATTGCGAGAAATAGTTGAGGATCGAACTCTATCTCAAAATAAAAAATAGATGTTTTACTACCAGTCACAAGCTTTATGTTAGGTGTAGTACTCATACAGGAACTTATGAGCAAGAATTGCTCTATCAATCACCATCTACATTAGATATATCTTCTGAAACTTTTTTCGAATCCAAAAGTTCAGTACCTTCCTACAAATTAGTGAATTAGGAGGGGGGGCTCTTTTGTGTAGAAAAATAAAAACCAGGACAATCTTTCAAACTTGCATCCGAAATGTGAAATATTTATACAAAGAGGGAGAGATGAAGACAATGCATCAGGGTTGGTTATCTAATTGGCTAGTCAAACATGAGGTGGTTCATAGATCTTTGGGCTTTGATCACCGAGGAATAGAGACTTTACAAATGAAAGCAGGGGATTGGGATTCCATTGCTGTCATTTTATATGTATATGGTTACAATTATTCTTAAATGAAATTATTTTATTCTTTTAGTTGGAGTTGGTGGAACCTTAGGTGGTTCTCGGAAGAAGATAGCGAAAAAAATTATCCCTAAAGTCAAAACTAAAAGGAACGTATAAACCAATGCTTCCATAGTTTCGATCCTGGTTTATTTACAATTGTAACTTCCACACCCTATTCATTTGTCATTTGGGATAATTTCCCATATAAAGAAAGAAAAAGAGTCAAAGAAAGGATGGGAGATGTTTCCCATGTCAAATCAAAAAAGAGAGGTGAAAGATACTATAACAATGTGTATCAGGCTGCCTGTTTCCTTGTAGTTGGATCTCCCACTTTTTGGAATGTTCCAAATTTCACTTGAGCATCCAAATCTGGATCAATACCAGCAAAAACATCTCGGAACAATGTTCTAGCGCCATGCCAAATGTGTCCGAAAAAGAAGAGCAAAGCAAAGGTAGCATGACCAAAAGTGAACCAACCCCTTGGACTGCTGCGAAAAACACCATCAGATTTCAAAGTAGCCCGGTCTAATTCAAAAAATTTCCCCTAATTGAGAACGCGTCGCATATTTTTTTACAGTAGCAGGATCAGAATAACTTACTCCATTAAGTTCGCCACCATAGAACTCCACCGTTACGCCTACTTGTTCAACACTATATTTGGATTCTGCTCTTCGAAAAGGAACGTCTGCTCTAACAATTCCCTCCTCATCTACCAAAACAACCGGAAATGTTTCAAAAAAAAGTAGGCATACGGCGTACAAAAAGCTCACGTCCTTCTTTATCTCTAAAGACGAGATGTCCTAACCATCCAACAACTATTCCATCCCCATTGTCCATTGAGCCTGCTCTGAATAATCCCCCTTTTGACGGATTATTACCAATATAATCATAAAAGGCTAATTTTTCGGGAATTTTAGACCAAGCTTCTGATAAACTAAGATTTTCGGCTAAACCATTGCTAACTCTTCAATATATTTCTTGCTGAAAGTATCCTTGATCCCACTGATAATGAGTAGGCCCAAATAATTCGATTGGGGTCGTTGCTGACCCATACCACATAGTTCCAGCAACTACGAAAGCTGAAAAAAATAGCAGCGATACTACTGGAAAGTACATTTTCAATATTGTCCATACGTAATCCTTTATATAGACGTTGAGGCGGACGGACACTAAGATGAAATAAGCCCGCTAATATACCCAATGTACCCGCAACAATATGATGAGAAGCTATTCCCCCCGGAACAAAAGGATCAAAACCTTCTGCATGTTGGAAATATGCCCTAGAGGCAATAATAAAAGCGTTATTATTATATTTCCTTGTTCATGATAATTGTCTTTTATTCATGCTATAACTGTATTATCCGGAAATCGTAATACACGTGTGAATACATAGACCATAACATGTCCCTAGTGAGCCTCTAGTTGACTAGCTCGTTGTCAACGGATAGTCATGGTTTCCTGACTATGGACATTAGATGTCATTGACAACGGGATCACATCATTAGGAGAATGATGTGATGGACAAGACCCAATCCTAAGCATAGCACAAGATCGTGTAGTTCGTTTTGCTAGAGCTTTTTCCAATGTCAAGTATCTCTTCCTTAGACCATGAGATCGTGTAACTCCCGGATACCGTAAGAGTGCTTTGGGTGTACCAAACGTCACAACGTGACTGGGTGACTATAAAGGTGCACTACAGGTATCTCCGAAAGTGTCTGTTGGGTTGACACAGATCGAGACTGGGATTTGTCACTCCGTATGACGGAGAGGTATCTCTGGGCCCACTCGGTAATGCATCATCATAATGAGCTCAAAGTGACCAAGTGTTTGGTCACGGGATCATGCATTACGGTACGAGTAAAGTGACTTGCCGGTAACGAGACTGAACGAGGTATTGGGATACCGACGATCGAGTCTCGGGCATGTAACATACCGAATGACAAAGGGAATTGTATACGGGGTTGTTCGAATCCTCGACATCGTGGTTCATCCGATGAGATCATCGAGGAGCATGTGGGAGCCAACATGGGTATCCAGATCCTGCTGTTGGTTATTGCCCGAGAGCCGTCTCGGTCATGTCTACGTGTCTCCCGAACCCGTAGGGTCTACACACTTCAGGTTCGGTGACGCTAGGGTTGTATGAATATGAGTATGCAGTATACCGAATGTTGTTCGGAGTCCCGGATGAGATCCCGGACGTCACGAGGAGTTTCAGAATGGTCCGGAGGTAAAGAATTATATATAGGAAGTGGTATTTCGGCCATCGGGAAAGTTTCGGGGTCACCCGGTATTGTACCGGGACCACCGGAAGGGTCCCGGGGGTCCACCGGGTGGGGCCACCCATCCCGGAGGGCCCCATGGGCTGAAGTGGGAGGGAAGCCAGCCCATAGTGGGCTGGTGCGCCCCCCTAGGCCCACCCCCTGCGCCTAGGGTTGAAACCCTAGGGTGGGGGGGGGGGCGGACCACATGCCTTGGGGGGCACTCCTCCCCCCTTGGCTGCCGCCCCCTTGGGAGATTGAATCTCCCAGGGCCGGCGCCCCCCCTGGGGGCCTATATAAAGGGAGGGGGGAGAGGGGCAGCCGCACCCTGAAGTCCTGGCGGCCCCTCCCCCTGCTACACCTCTTCCTCCTCCGTCACGTGCTTGGCGAAGCCCTGCCGGAGTGCTGCTGTTCCACCACCACCACGCCGTTGTGCTGCTGCTGGAGCCATCATCATCAACCTCTCCTTCCCCCTTGCTGGATCAAGAAGGAGGAGACGTCATCCGCTCCGTACGTGTGTTGAACGCGGAGGTGCCGTCCATTCGGCGCTAGGATCTCCGGTGATAGGATCACGACGAGAACGACTACTTCAACCCCGTTCTTTTGAACGCTTCCGCTCGCGATCTACAAAGTGGTATGTAGATGCATCTCCCTTGACTCGTTGCTTAGATGAACTCATAGATGGATCTTGGTGAAATCGTAGGAAAATTTTCTGCAACGTTCCCCAACACTGCACCCCACGCTGGATTTACAACTTGTACTTTTCCAGTTAGTCCATAAGGATCGGATACCCATATCCCAGGACCATACAAACCCGTTACATGAAATGCCCCAAAGCCAAAGCAAGCCACCCCTGCAAGAAATAAATGAATTTCAAAGATCTTGGGCAAATCCAAAGAGGGTTTTCCCGTCCGCTCATCAAAGAATATTTCTAGGTCCCAATATACCCAATGCCAGATTGCTGCCAAGAAACACAAGCCAGAAAACACAATATGCGTACCTGCTACACCTTCATAACTCCAAATACCCGGATTTGTTACAGTTCCTCCTGAAATACTCCAACCACCCCACGAATCCGTTATTCCTAAACGAGTCATGAAAGGAATTACGAACATACCTTGTGTCCACATTGGATCCAAAACAGGATCAGAGGGATCAAAAACTGCTAATTCGTATAAAGCCATTGAGCCAGCCCAACCAAAAACTAGAGCTGTGTGCATGAACATCATTTGTTACCTTACGTGATAGGATGATAACTTGAAAAGTAAGATGCGTTGCGACGTCACCAGTAGTAGTAGTATTATTTTAGTGGAGGAGGCAAAAACATTCACAGGTACGTACAATACTATGCTGGTGACAGTGACCTGTATTATTGACCCGAGTGATTAGCTCCTTATAAACCCTTTCAAGCCTACTCTATTCCACACTCAGAACACTAGCTACTGTCCTGCCATTCTGCTCCGCGCTTATCTTCCTCAGCTTCCCAAGTCTGCCTAAGCATCAAACGCTAGCACGTCCAAGCCGAGAAGTTCCAAGCATGTGGAAGTTTCTTGCAGCAACGGCGCTGCCGATCCTGGTCTCGCTGCTCGCCGTGCGCGCGCGCGGCGTCGACGACTACACGGCGTTCGTGTACGCCGGGTGCTCGCAGGCGCGCTACGACGCCGGCACCCAGTACGCCGCGGACGTCGACACCGTGCTCTCGACCCTCACCGACACCGCGGCCTCCACCCCCTACGCCAACTACACCCCCCCGTCCGGCGCCGCCACGGGCCTAGTCGGCCTCTACCAGTGCCGCTCCGACCTCCCGGCCGCCGTCTGCGGCGTCTGCGTGAAGGCGTCCGCCTCCAAGCTCTCCTCCCTCTGCAACTCGGCCGCCGGCGGCGCGGTGCAGCTGCGCGCGTGCTTCGTCCGCTACGGCAACGACTCGTTCCTCGGGAAGCCGGACAACACGGTGCTGTTCAAGAAGTGCGGCGGCGAGAGCGGGGACGCCGGCGTCGCGGCGCTGCGCGACGCGGCGCTCGGAGCGCTCCAGGCCGCGTCGTCCCCCGCGGCCGGCGGCTCGTACCGCGCAGGCGCGGCCGGGTACGTGCAGGCCATGTCGCAGTGCGTGGGGGACCTCGGCGCCAAGGCCTGCACCGACTGCGTCTCCGTCGCCGCCTCGCAGCTCAAGGCCGGCTGCGGCGACGCCTCCGCCGGGGAGGTCTACCTCGGCAAGTGCTACGCGCGCTTCTGGTCCAATGCCGGCACCGGCACCGGCGGGACCACCCCCGGAGGAGGCAACGTCATCGGCGGCGGTAACGCCGGCCCCATCGGTGACGGCGGCAATGGCATCGCTGGCGGAGGCAATGGCATCGCCGGCGGCGGCACCGTCGGCGTCCCGGGCGCAGGCAGCGGATACGGATACGGGTTCGTGCCGCGTCCGTACGGCGACGTCCAAGGTAAGCACATCGATCGTGCCACCACTGGCGACTTCTTGCCCTGCTCAGATCCTTGCTTCCACTTGTGCGCTATAGAATTTTCAGTTGCTGGCTGATGATCACACCACGTGTACGTACCACCTTAATTTCTGGGCTTAATTACCGTTATCTAGTTGTGCGCGCCGCGCATCGATCGGCACGGACGCTGAAGAAAATGGACATCGATTTCGGGAGCCAATCCGGTTACTTGTTACGGAAATCCGAATATAATTGTTGGATCTTGCAATGGTCCATGCAGAGCTAGCTTGCACTACGCGTACGATACAATTATGGCTTCTTTTGAGACGGGCGTAGGATTATGTTTGTTAAGAATTTAAGATCGATCACCGATTAGGCCACTACCGAAAACAGATCCGCATATTCAAATGCTTTGCAGGGTACACACCACCCTGTGTCCATGTCTGCACCATGATGGATGCACATTATAAATTTAGGGGAAGCTTTCTAGATTTGTACGTACGTACATTACTACAGTTGCTGTTTACAAAATGCAGGTTGCCTTTTCTTCAGGTTTAACTTACCTGTTAATCGGCAATACAATGCAAGGCAAATACCACAGTATGTGGTTAGAGTTTTGTTTCAGAGCCACACTTCGACAAACCTAAAGAAAATTGTACCAGGCCATGCTTGGCTACAACTGAAGTGTGTCAATGTTGTGGTAGCCGACCAAATAGGTTCTTATAGACTGACAATATAAACAGTGTGCGACATGGTCAGGGTACCTTCCGCCAAAATCTACTCCGGAAATTAGGCATGACTACTGCCTAGGGTATCATCAATGATTAGGGGCGGCAGGTAGAACGTTCCTTCAGTTTTCATTTTTCTCACACTATGCATTGCAAGTAGATCTTACTTACCCTACTGTTACAGTGTGTAAACTACTCCTAGTTAACATTGACAAGCTGACAGTTCGGCCCTGCTTGTGTTAACAAATGGACTAGTTATAATTAGCAGCAAATGATGGTGTGTGCGAACTGCAGCAAAGGTAGTGCCAAAGAGACCATGGAAAGGGCTTTTTGGCCAACACTATTTAAATCTCAACTTTCAGAAAGACTTTCATGTGGATTCACTTTCCTGATCTTCTTCATTGAGCCAAGCATACCACAAAGTGGATTCAAAATGATCCTGCCCTGCTTTGTATCGTCCGTATATCTCTCTGGCGCCCACCGTGGCTAGGGTACTCCATAGCCTTTCTTGCTTTGCGCTGTAGCTTTAAAACTTTCACTTGGCCACTTTGCACAAAGCTACATTTGTACAAATACTAGCTGTATAGGATCATCAAACAGAGCACATGCATGGAGTGAGTGGGATGAATCTTATTTTGACATCCACGTGTTGTTCTGTTCTGTTCGTCAGATGGTTCCGGGAAGACCCTCGCCATCATCATCGGCATCGTGGCGGCGGCGGCCATCATCATCATCTTCCTCTCCTTCGTCCGAAGAGCCCGCGCCGCCAATGGTAAGACCCGAATTCGAGCCGAGAATCATTGTCGAATAATCTCAGAATGTTCATGGCATATTCATGATGAATCCAACTTGTTTTTGTCTGAACCATGAATATGCAGGCAAAAGCTAAGCTAAGGGTTGCAGCAGGGATGGTCGCCACTCGCCACTATTAGCTCAGATTTGGATCGGTCGGTGGCTTTTGGCTTCGGCGTTGCTTTAGTATCTCTCCTTTTATCTTTTATGGTCTCTTTTGCCGTGCCAGAAAAACAAAGGGAGGCCATGCCGCCACTGTGCCGAAGTAGGGAACTGAAGATTCCAGCTGCATGCTACTAGCCACTAAGGAAAATATTACTACGCAAGAATAAGAAGATATATATTTGTTGAAGTGACCACTATATATGTGATCCATGTCCATGTTATTGTTGTACTGCTGTTCATGTCATTGTCTTTGGTTGGTGTGGTGGGCTCATGTAAAGGTGCTGTTAATTTATCGGAGGTAATCAATTAGTGCAATCTTGTGGGCTGCCGTTGGAGTAAATATAGAGATTTTCTCAAAATATATGTTGCTGAGTAATGCGGTTGGGGAACAGAATAATTTCGATCATCTTTTGCGAGAGCGGCCAGGGTTATCATCATGAGGCATTCTTAAAAATGGATCAAAATGCATCTTTATGTTATCTTTGGTGTTAAGATCATTGCTGGTGAGTCAGCATAGGACCGCCAATCAAGTCAAAAGGTACATCCACCAATTGTGAATTCAAAAGCATGAGGTATGTTAATTATGCAAACAAGGTGATGCAACTCGATCATGTGCTAATCCGCAACGCGGCAGTGACATTTGGGCCAATAATCCAGAGGGCCTCGGTCATACCAAGTATGAACATTATCTTGTAACAGCAATAGCAAGACGCTTAAAGCTCGGCAGTAGAAAATGAAGCAACAAATAGTTAAAAGTATCACACATCTATCCAATGCAACATTAAACATCACAAAAAAAAAACACTAACTATAGAAGGCTAGGAGGTTCAGCTTAAGCAGTAATACAACCACCATAAACATCTCTTACAAAATATTAGAAACCGGGGGACCAAAATATAATGCAAAGGTTGAATTCCGAGTGCTAATGTCACTATGAACATCTTCAAACTCATACCGGAGTTGCAGAAGAGGAAATTTCCCAATAAGCTTGAGCTTATAGACCAACAAGTTGTAGGTACACATGATGATCAAGGGCCATCCGAATAGAGCATGCTCGGGTACACCCAAAGGGGTTGCATCAGGTGGCACCAGATCCTGAAGTGCTGATGAACAGGATCAACAGATGGATCTGGCTCATTGCCTAACCCATATTCACTCCAAGGTTTAGGGGAACGAGCAACATATAGACATTTGCTCCTTCCTCCCCAATGTTCTGGGTTCATGCAAGAAAATGATGTACTCCTGATATCACTCCCCGTGAAGATGGCCCAATTGTCCAGCTTTTCCATATCCACCCATTTTGCAGGCTTGGTTGACATGTCAAGGTAATGGACCGTGCGGACAAATGGCACACTGGCATTGTAGTGAATACTCGTGCAAGAATGGACCAACATCAGAAGCATGTCACCGCAGACCACTAGCCATGATGTTTTAGACGGGTCTTGGGAGCTCTTGGTCAAGTCAGGGGGGTGGTTAGTGGTTATCTCCTGCAGTCTAAGCTTGGGGGCCACCTCCAAAGTGTATATCTGTTGACGAAGGTCCATGGCAATGAATTGGCCGTTGAATTCCACAATCTGAATTATTTGTACACCAGAACACTGGAGTTCAGACCAAGTATCACTTCCAACCGGCCAACTAAATAAGGAGAGGCCGGTGCTAACAAGCATATGCGAGTTTGGTGATGCAAGGGGAGCTGTTAGAATGGCGCTGCAGTAAGACTCTGTAACTAGTTGTTGGAGCTCCATGATTTTTTGATTGAATGGAATATCAGACCAGTTGAGCTTCCTATAGTCATCACACAATGGGAGACGTGGAGGTGAAACCTTGGTACCTCTAAAAGGATCAACAACAACGCAATGTCCATGGTTGTAGAAGATGAGTTGACCATATGAAGGGCCAGCACAACGCATCGTCTGCAAAATTTCTTCATCAATATGGCAGTGAAGGCCGGTGGCACTTTGCTTGGCTGGATCGATAACTTTATATGCCTGTAAGTGGCGATGACCATTGTTACATGGAGGATGAGGAACATGGACACGAATGTTGGGTTGGATGAGGAGAGGCGGGAATAAAGTGCATAAGGTGGATTTGGATGAGTATGAAGTTAATGCAACCCGCCAAGAACGGCAGGTTGCAACAAAGGCGAGAAGGTCAAGGATCGAGCCTAAGCGAGAGAATACTGATTGCAACAGATCCTTCGGGAGGTCTGCCCAATCTTGGAGCCCGAACATGCAGGTGGATGTGGAGACACATAGTTTGCTATGCCTTTGCATGATGGCGACCCCTCTGCAAACCATAATAAATTCAAGTCAAATAATTGAAAGAATGAGCCACTTAAGAAATGACAATAAAATAAGCAACTAGAATGCTATTACAATGTATACGGATATGTTGGTGACCGTAACTATATATCAGGAAACTTGTTATATATTCTCATGCTTGACACTTCTTTCCATTTGCAGACCATTGTGTCTGAAATATTACCAAATAAAAATATATTATGTGATGTTATCCTAGCCACACTATGTTTTTTTGTCGAACGCTTGTGCCCCGCAAAACCTATTGGATAAATCTACTCTAGAGTTCCAATCCTTAAATTTTGGAGTAATAAATGGCAAAAAATACTGCAACATATTACCACGAAACTAGACTTACGATATGAATGCGATGTCATCTTTGACAACGAGTATATATATAGAAGAAATGGTGAAAACAAAATAATATCTTTATTTTAAGAATCAGATACCAGATCTTGGAATCGGTGAAGGAGGAGAGGAGCGCAGCGCGGTGGAGGAGCGAGAGGCACACAGTGGGGGCAGGCGAGGGAAGAAAGAAGAATGAGGGGATTAGGGTTTGGTATACCTTTATATACTTCCTAGGCTGGTGAGCTTAGTGGACTGGGCCAAATAAACTAGTGACGAGATGAAATGGGCTGCACTTTAGTAGAGGTCAGAGCACCAGTGACGAGCTTAGAGCATCTCCAGCCGCGCCCCCAGGAAGGCCTCCCCAGGCGATTTATTTGCGCCGGCGCCATAAAAACGGCCCAGTCGCGTCCCCAAGACGCCGAATTCCGCCGGCTCGGGCCGTTTTTGCGCCCGGCGCTCGCAGGCCGAACCCGGCGCACTAGGGGCCGCTCGGGGGCTCCCGCGCAAGCGAAAAGTGCTCCTGGGCCCACATTGACAAGCGAAAAGTCAATCCAGCCGCCCAGATTCGCCCTCCTGCCCCCCGCGCTCGGCCGCCACCCTCCGCCACCCTGCCGATCCCGGCGCCGACCACCGCCCGCCGCAGCTAGGTAGACCGTCTCCAGCCTAGAAAAAGAAGGAGCGCCGCCGAGGCAGCCTCTTCGCCGCCGCCCCGGCACCTTTTCCGACGCTCCGGCCGCGCAGGGGCCTGTACGCCGGCGGGCTTGCGCCCACCTCGCCCACAAGGTGCTCGGTGAATTGCCCGGCCTGGCGATGGACTCCAAAGATGAGGAGGCGCTCGCGGCGTTGCTGGATGAGGAAGCCGAAGTCGACGTCCAGGAGCAAGAGCATCTCATGGAGCTCGCCGCCCTCGCCGGCCTGCTCGCGAGCAGTGAGAAGCCGCGCCGAGGTGGCTCGGCGCTTGGGCGGGTGAAAGCAAAGAACCGGCATCGTCTGGAAGGCTACTGCATGCTCTACTTGGACTACTTCGCGGACGATCCATTGCACGGTGAGAAAACATTTCGGCGCTGTTATCGGATGAGCCGAAAGCTTTTCCTCCGGATTGTGAATTCCATCCGGGAGTTCGACAGCTACTTCAAGTGCAAGAAGGATTGCACCGGCACACTTGGATTCACCTCGATCCAGAAGTGCACGACAGCTATGAGGATGCTTGCATACGGAGCTCCCGGTGATTCATGACTTGGTGATTCACGACTTGCTGTGTCATCTTGCACAACATGATCATTGAGAGCAAGCAAGAAGAGCCAGTGTTTGACACTGAACCATATTACTTGCAGGGTCCTCTTGCCCAAGTTGATCACCAGATACCGGCAAACTGGACTGACTACCTCAATATGCGTCAGGCGATCCGAGACCCATAGGTGCATCAAGAACTGCAACACGATCTGGTGGAGCACCTATGGAGGCTCAAGGGCGAGGCCGGGAATGGAGATGAAACTTGAGTTTTTATTTGTTAAACGATATAATTTGTAGTGAACAATTTGATTTATGTGATGAAACAAGCAGAAAACACGCCGAACTATGTGAGGAGCTAATTGATTCCTATATGCTTGCGAAAATTCATGCCGAAACCCGCCGAACCGCGCCGAATATGGGCCGATTCACGCAGTTATCGGGCCGTTTCTGGACATATTTGGGCCGAAAGCTGGGCTGAATTCGGCGCCTGGGGGCGACCTGGGGGCAACGACTGGGTGCCGAACCGCCCCCAACGCCGATTTTATCGCCGGCGCAGCCCCAGGACGCTCTTTTTCGGCGCCCTGGGGGGCCGAACGGCTGGAGATGCTCTTAACCATTTAGCCGACATTGTCCACAATACTACTAGGGGAGTGCACAAATAAAGGCCCATCGGCAGTGGGGTTTTCATAAATTCTAACCATTAGTTGCAGACTCTAGTTAAAAGGTCTTTTTGGCACCCTCACTGCTGATTGTGAAATTATAGGTACTCTAAATGCAACTAAGTGAACACCCTACACGATAATACTAGACCGTGATGGCGCGGCGTTGCCGCGCCCGTCAATTTTTACAGTAAAACGGTAGGATCTTCGATAAATATATGGAGATACAAAATATGGAAGTTAAATTTGCATGAATTGATTATACTGCCAATAACTCAATAGGTGAGTTCTAATATAAGATTGTTGAGAAGTAGTGCAACAGTATGTGGACTTATTTATTTCCTAGGTCCAATGGGCTTGAGGTTTGTCCGAGCATATCTATTATGCCCCTTCATAGTAACAGAAAAATTGGAGATATGAAGAAATACAATATAAAAGAAACAAAAGTGTATCTATCTCAACTGATTTATTATTTTCATTTATGACTTCAGCAAGCAATGCTACACAAGATAAAATTCAGCAGTTATAAATGTGGTTCTAATAACACGATCACAATCATACACTCTAAATCCAACATAACCAGTTCCATGTTTTAAGAATCATGGAAACAACATAATTAATAATCCATCGTTGAAACCACAAAGTTATCAGGCAACAGACATGGAGGAGCAAAGCATGCCTAAATTTCATTTTTCAGGTTGCATCAAAGGTATATCAGTCTGGCATATGGTGTATGATTATTTGCATGATCACCTAAATGAATCATGGCATTGCTACTTAAAAAAAGATCTGATATACAAAAGTTCACTTATAGACAGATGTTAAAAAAATCTAGTTGCCATCTTACCTGCCTAACACTCTTTTACAAACTTTTTCAACAATTTTCTCTACTATATGGATAAATTCCAGTTCATTAACATACCTCCTCAGTTGCCCAGCCTTCATGTCGAGGTGGAAGATAAACAACACAGTACCCCAGGTGCTTCATTACCCGAAATCATATAAGACATTAACTTGTGGAGAAGTTTCTACATTGTAAGAAAAACATCATCGCACTAAAAGCTGAGAAGTTATTGATCATTTGGTTGAATGATAAATAAAAAATATATCTCATTTGTAACATGTGATTTACTCCCTCCGTCCGGAAAAGCTTGTCCCTTGGATGGATGTATCTAGCACTAATTTGATATTAGATGCATTCATTTGAGGGACAAGCTTTTTCGGACCGAGGGAGTATATGTTTGATAATTAACTACACGATAGTAGCCCGGTACAACTTGTGTTTGCCTATTATATCCATTTATAGAACAACTTGTTATGCTTGCACAGAATACTATTTTGGATTTTTTCGGTCTAACATATTTTTGTAGGATGACTATGATGCTCAACAGTTCTTCCAAAAAAAATACATCATATGCTATATGGCATGTTGGTCAAGCTTTTTATAGGTACGACCAGTTAAAATACATATCTCAAATAAAATTCATGAAATGAATCCATTAAAGTCTGGCTCCCTGTTTCATTTTAATCGTCGTAATCTGGGATTCGACGCCTTGTTATAATCTGCATATTACAACAAGATACATAAAAAGGAGAGAAAAGAAGGGTTATGGAACATGCTGAGGGCAGAGTAAAGGGTTGTAACAGTCGGCTTTGTCCAGAACAGCCAAATGGTGTCAAATCCTAATCTGAATCCCCGATAACCATGCCATAATAAGTTTGTTTACAGATAAGAATGTCCTCTGTGCATCTGCTTCATAGGGCACAATAATACAATCTCCATTATATGCATTGCATATCCCATGTTTAAAAATGAAAATTCACAAGTCTTACCAAACAAATATTCTCATTCCTGTTAGGAATTACTTTAAATAAGTGGTATCAGTTGGGAATTACATGGAATATGCATCTGTACCTGGATCAGTTCAGAATCTATTTTAGGTGTAAATATCAACAACTTTTTTATAACAAAAACACTTGGCATGCAGTAATAATATTACTCTCTTAAGAGATAATTAGAGAGCACAGGGGGGAATCTCAAACAAGAAGGGCTGGGAGCATAATTCCTCAAGTTATGCTAATCTTTGCCTAGCGTTTCCTGTAGTCTGAACCAGAGGCGGCAGTTGATCAGCTTGCCGTCCTTCCTCAACAAGACCTTAACGTTGGAATTGTAGCAGCTACGGAAATGAAGAGCGGCAGGACAGGACATCAGGAGGATTACAATTTGACATGGACTAATTTGCGCAAGATGGAGGTTGAAATGTTTTAAGAGGCCTCAACAAAAAAAAAAAAAGAGTGATGGAGAGCACGAGCTAAGGCCGCCGCCGCCGCCTCACGCCCAGCGTCGTCTTTGGCTATTTGCCTCACCTCAACTCCACCGGGAAGACTCCACTGCCCCCTCGTGCCCACATCCTCGTTGCCTCTCCTCAACTCCAAGGGTCAAGTCGCCACACTCCTGCTCCCGCCGCCGGAGAGGGATTCAGAAGGGATCGCCGTGAATCCGCTGTTAGCGATCTGATTGAAGTCGCACGAACAGGAAGGAGTAAAGTCGCACGAGAGACGACTGTGGATACCGAGAGACGGAGAGAGCGGTGCAGCGAGATTACTATTGGACATCGGCCCGCCATGGAAAACGCTGTAGGAACAGACATTGAGAGGGAGAGAAAAGGGTAAAGAGACCAACCGTGGGGGGCTGCGGAGGAAGAGTACGGGGGAGTGGAGGGCACCTACGCCGAAGCAGATCAGTTGCCGAAGCTCGCCGCCGGGACGGAGAACGGCGGCGGCGCAGCGTTGACGAACAGCGGAGCAGTTTTTTTTAGGAGCAGCTCGGGCATAGGGTTAGCGACTTAGCGCCGCCGCGAGGAAATCGCTTGGTGCACGTTGGACAGGAGCTGGGCCTTCTATCTTAAAGGCCCGGTTGCGGACGAAAATGTGGCTCATAGGTAACGACGTGGATTTGTCAAAAAAAAAAAAAGGTAACGAGACAAATCGAGTAAATTGCACAGAAGTACCATGCATTGGAAGCAGATTGGTACCAAAATTGATAATTTTTACGTGTTAGTATCAATTTTAGGGCGAGACATTGCAAAAAAAGCTAAAACTGTTGTTTATACGTATTGACAGGTAACTGACCGGTTGGGCCCGCCACCCGAGCAGAAAACTCCCTTTCTTTATACGTAATCACATAAATGCCCAATTATTTCGGGAAAAAAGCTCCTATAAAAGCCTTTTTTTTCGTTCGTAATTTCCACCACCGATTTGGACTTGTTTGAAAATTTGCGTTGGTTTGAAAATTTGCGAGGAAATCGCTTGGTGCACGTTGGACAGGAGCTGGGCCTTCTATCTTAAAGGCCCGGTTGCGGACGAAAATGTGGCTCATAGGTAACGACGTGGATTTGTCAAAAAAAACGGTAAAGAGACAAATCAAGTAAATTGCACGGAAGTACCATGCATTGGAAGTAGATTGGTATCAAAATTGATAATTTTTACGTGTTAATATCAACTTTAGGGCAAGACGTTGCAAAAAAAGCTAAAACTGTTGCTTATACGTATTGACAGGTAACTGGCCGGTTGGGCCCGCCACCCGAGCAGAAAACTCCCTTTCTTTATACGTAATCACATAAATGCCCAATTATTTCGGAAAAAAAGCTCCTATAAGAGCCTTTTTTTTCGTTCGTAATTTCCACCACCGATTTGGACTTGTTTGAAAATTTGCGTTGGTTTGAACAAATAAATAAACAAACCAAAATTGAATCCCGCGCAGGATTCGAACCGCCGACCAGTGCTCAGCAGCGCAGTGCGCCAGCCACCCGGCCACGGCAGCGCTCGCGACGTACTGCAGGCTAGAATATTTTATACTAGACCAAAGACGTTGGGCCGGCGCTTGGCCCAGCGAGGCTGCACACTGGTTTACTGTTTTTTTAATCATGAATACTCATACATATATTTTTTGCGATTACATATTAGTATTATTAAGTGTCAAGCACCAGACTAGAACACAGGCATGGCCCAAATTTAATGTGTCTGCGCTGAGGACCACAACCATGCACAATTACTATGTATCCTAATTATATTATTCAAATACACAACTTTAAAAAAAATATGCCAACACACAGATTTTTATTTGAGTTACTCGCATATTGATTGTATTTTTTTTAAATGCACTGTTACTTAAAAAGTTGACAGCATGTATTAAAAATGAATGTGTAATGATAATAAATTTTAGAAATGCATTAAAACTGTTCAACTTTTTTTAAAAAAATTGACCTGTCTCTTGAATTGCAAGAATGATTTACATAATAAGTTTCTAACACATGCTGAACATTTCTTGAAATACAAATAATTCACCATGTATTAAGAAAATGTTCACCATAATGCTCTTGAAACTCATCGTGTATTAAGAAAATGCTCACCATAAATTGCAAAAAAATCACCGCGCATTAAGTAAACTTTTCTTCATATCTTAAGAAAATATTTCAACATATATTACAAAAATATTCAATTTGCATACAAAATATGTTCAACGTTCATATTATAAGAAAAATGTTCACCGTTTCTAAAGAAAAGTTCATCGTGCATTAAAAATGTTCACTATAAATTAGGAAATTATGTAATCATAATATTCATGAAAATCATCATGTATTAAGAAAATGTTAACCATAAATTATGAAAATTTCACCGCGCATTATGTAAATTATCACCATATACTAAAACCCGTCATAAAAAATATTCAGTAAATATGTTAAAAGTCCAGGAGAAAACCAACTAGTGAATGAAAAAGAAAGAAAGAAAAAGCAAGGAAGGAAAATCTAAAATAAGCCAAAACTAGAAACAAAAAAAATATAAAGCATAATGAGTAAGAAAAATGAAACATAAAGAGAGCCCCAACGAAAAAATATTGCAGGCCTTGGTGGGCCGGCCCAGCGTTCCCGAGCTAGTATAAAAAGAATCTCGCCTGCTATGCTCTGGCAGGGTGGCTTGCACGCGTCGCTGTGGAACAGCAGGTCGGCGGTTCGAATCCTGCGTGGGATTTAATTTTAGTTTGTTCTATTTGTTCGTTCAGACCGACGCAAATTTTCAAACGAGTCCAACTCGGTGGTGGAAATTACGAACAGAAAAAAGGCTCTTAATTGGGCATTTATGGGATTACGTACAAAGCAAGGGGTTTTCTGTAAAAAAACATGCCACTTCAGCACCCGACAGGCGGGCCCAACCGGTCAATTTTCCTGTCAATACATATAAACATCAGTTTTAGCCTTTTTTGCAACCTCTCGCCTCAAAGTTGGTACTGACACGTAAAAATTACCAATCTTGGTACCAATCTGCTTTCAATGCACGAATTGTGGTACTTCTGTGTAATTTACTCAAGCAAATCACGCGCGTTCGTACAAACGATCCGACGGCAAAGAAGGCTAAATCGCTGTGGAGGCTCATAGATAGTTGCATTATACTATTTCTCAACTAGAACAACAAGGCGCGCGTTGCCGCGCCCGCCATCTTGATGAAAGAATCTCAACACAATATGAATATCGATTAAGAAATTGAAGGTATAATTATCAATTGAGATTTGACTTACTGTGTAGAAGTCAGCCACGTGAGATTTTAAAAGAATCCTTCGCAAATCCATAAGATACTGCGGATGTTCAAAAGATTGACAATGTGAGTTAATTATGATTTGTGTTGTGAAGTACACAAATAGGACAAAATACTGGATTTAGCATTTGAACATTAATACTTATGAGCATCCTCGTATGATCATCTAAATTGATATAATGAAGGTTTGTGTGCATCACTCGATGTAGAGGCCGAGGGCTTTACCTTAATTTTAAAAAATAACCTAAATTCACATAATAGACTATATATTGTAGCTATTAGATCAAATGGACCACATAAAGAGCTAAATATGAGAAGGAAGAGTGCCAGACCTGCTGAAGCTAATGAAATAACTTTGAACTTTCTGAAGTTATTATGAAAGCGGTTGTAGTGGGAAGACGACTTAACTTATAATCTGTATTAGTTGTCATGCAAATTTACAAAATCTGGGGTACATGTCAAGGGCTCCATTCAACATCACAGACTTCGAATAGAAGAAATGATATCTAAGGTACCAAATAAGCACATTAGTCATCTCAACAGCAGCATCAGATCATCCATTATTTTCATAGTGCATTGTATATTTATCCCTTCCATCAAGAAGCTGAAACAATTATATGTGTATAAATTGTGTTAGCATAAGGAAATAATTGCACCGAGGGCTGCATATTATCCTGCAAGAACATGGCTTGTACCTTAGATAACATGGTCAGAGAGTGCATTGTTTTGAGAACTTTCATTTGGGTTGTTGTGTCATCGGAGTTGCAAGTCGGTGGAAGAAATAGCAAGCAATCAGAGAATCTTGAATTATCTGTTCCTGTACATTTTCTCTAACATTTACTTTCAGTTAAAATTAGCTAGGTTTGGAAATTGCAATATGAGAGGAGCACATCATATCTCAAGCGGATAGGGCATTTGGACCTCAGCATCAGACTTATCAAAAACTATGCGCGTACAAAAATAACCGCATCTAGTAAATCTTATATATCCAATGAAAAATTTGTTGCACATAGACAAAACGGCCATTGGATTTACCAACTTTCCGACTGGAACCGTGGCATGGGGTAGCAATTCTTCCCCAATTCAGCATCATGCCATCACCAGTAAGCCCCCAAAAATAAGTTTCTCAAAAAATAATCGCGAATCGGTAAAGAATCAAAATCAACATAGTGCAGGTATGAGATTGAAACAAAAGCTTTGACATAGGGGGCAGGGTGGTGACACAAAGTTGGAAGAGAGGAAATCAAATCTGTTTTCAGTTTCCCTCTTGCTCGTAACCAAACGCAGCCATGCGCCATCGCAGACGGCTGCGACCGAGGAGGAAGGAGTGGTGGCGCATGCTTGGAAGGAACAAAGAAACGTTCATTCTGGGGAGGATAGCCCTGAACCTAGACGACCTGGGCTTTTAGAGTACGCTTGGGAAGATGTGGGCCTTCGACAACCCGATTACTGAGAGAAACGCGAGGTAGTTCTGTGGAGCAGCAGCCCGCGAGAAGCTGCATCGAGCGCGTGGACGCCGTGGGACGGCCGAGCTGATCTATGTCGTACATTCGACCGATCCGACGATTAAGAAACTCAAAGCGCTGTGGGGGCTCGTAACTAGCTGTGTTACTGTTTTGTAATTGGTGGCAACAAGATAAATAAGGAGCAAGCTGGCACAACACAAACTTGGAATTAAAAGCACAAACCAGAAGCAAGCACAAAGTCGGAGACCAAGATTTATCCCAAAGTTTACACCCATTACCCATGACATGGGTGGTAATCTTTGTTGGAGAGGTGTGGATAACACAATGGTATCCCCAGGAATGTTCTTCTCAAATTACTCTAGAAGATTCGTCCGCGGAGGGTGTCCCCCGCTCCCCCGCTCGTCCATGCCCGCACCCACACGCCCGCGCGCCTCGCCGTCGATCTCCAGCCCCCACCAGCGCCTAGAGCCTGCCCCCTAGAGCCGCAACGTCGCTCGGGCGAGTTTGCCGCCCCCCTTTGCTTCCCCAAGGAGGGATGCGCCCCGCCTGGACTGGAGTTCGGGGCTGAGATTGGCCATCCACGCCTCCCCGGGGAGGTCGGGCGTGGTGAGATCCTCTGATGGCTGGCGCTTCCGACGAGGAAATCATGGCATTGTTGGCGGCGGTGGGCCGCCCGAAGCGGAGATTGGAGCGGGCGTCGAGGGCGCTGACCGATGCGCGCCGCAACCTAGCGATTCGGGCGATGTCGTGGATGGACAACGAAGAGAGGAAAAGGTTGTATGCGTCGGGACAGGAGATCTCGACGGAGTTGATCTTGTACTAGGCTGCCATGGAAGCCGAGTCCACCTCCAGAGTTCAGCGGTGGCGGTGGCGGCTGTTCCGGTAGATCCTAGACTGATTCGGGGTCAGGAGGAGAGAAGTTCACCCAGCCGCCTGGTGGTGGGCAGATTCGAATTTGCCGTCAGTGAAGAGGAGCCTGGGATGCGCTATGCTTCGCCTGCTTCGTCCCCGCATCGCCTGGATGAGAGGAGCCGCCATGGCGGACAGGGAGCTCGAGTGTGTGTCTGCCATGGTGTTTCCCCTCTGGTGGTGGGGCCGAGAGATCAGAGGAAGGCGGATTCTGCTGGGGTGTTTTCTGCTGGGGCTTGCGAGGATGAGGATGATGCCTTCGACTTTTTTGGGCAGTTGTGGGTGGTGCCATCCCCAAAGCCGCGACGATGACGGGCCGCATCTGCCCTAGTTTGGATTCGCAAGGATTTATTCGAAGCCAAGAAATTCTCCAGCTCTGACTGCTTCCCCGCTATGGTTTCTCCATACCTACCAGCCCCAAAATCCTTCTCGTTTGCCAAAGAGTGGAGTGCTACGGATGGGAGGAGCATCTACACGGAGATTGTCAAGATAGCGGGGGGCGGACATGGCGGCGGCCGTAGGCCGAGCAACCCCAGGCCTGGAGGGGCTGGTGCTGGCGCTGGTCAGATCAACCAGGGGCAGGAGCTGGTGCAACAACCTCCTCCGGCTGTGTCAGCTGCTCGGGCGCAAATCCAGTACCAGGGTCCTGGGATGATGCTTGGAGCACATCCGGGGGTCTGGGATGCCCCAAAATTTGGGCAGTGCCGTAGTTCTTTCTTCCTCAATAGCAGATGCAGCAATTGATGCAACAACCTTAGATGATGCAGCCGCTGGGTGCCCAATTTGGTTTCTTGCGGCAGTATTTCCAGCAACATGCTTTCCCCCGGAGCTAGGTGCTTCCATGGGGTCGGGGTCAAGTTCCATGCCTCAATCCGGAGCCAACCAGTCGCAAAATCAAAAGAAGAAGAAGAAGCAGAAGGACCAGACGCGGAGGGAGAACCTGGAGAATACTAGTGAGAAAACAAATTTTGTCCTGGGCAATACCACTGATGCTGGTGTGAATTATGATATAAGGCTGAGGGATGTAATTTGCTACAACTATGGAGAGCTTGCACACTATGTTGGGAAGTGTGAGACTGCCAA
The DNA here is from genome assembly GCF_018294505.1 of Triticum aestivum. NCBI lineage: Eukaryota > Viridiplantae > Streptophyta > Magnoliopsida > Poales > Poaceae > Triticum > Triticum aestivum. The sequence continues at coordinate 128,323,986 of NC_057813.1, read as the reverse complement.
ACTCTGTTTTATTTGCCATAAAGTTGGGCATCATATGGATGCCTGCCCTGATTGGCTCAAGCCTCTCCCTGCTGCTACCTATCTTAGGAGTGCCAATGTTGGTCTTAGGTTCTTCCATATTGAGTGTAGTGATGCTGATGATAACAAATGGCTGAACCTATCCAATGTTGGGATTGCTTTCATTGAGGAAGGGAGTGTCACTATCCAGGAGCCGAAGCAAAACTTTTCTGATATATGGAAGACCAACTGGCCTTGGCAAATCAGGAAGTTGAATGAGAAGAAATTCCTAGTCAGATTCCCCCCACACAAGAGAGTCAAAGACCTAGTTGAGATACCATATAAATCTTAAGAAGAAAGGGGTCACTTTATCTTTCATGAAGTGGGAAGGGGAGATGGACTGCTATGTTAAGACTCATGAGGCCTGAATAAATGTGGTTGGCCTGCCCCCCAAGTGGATCACTTGGAAAGTTATCTCTCAAGTGGCTTCCATCTTTGGGGTTCTCACAAATGTGGACTGGCATGAAATCTTTAGAAGCTTTTTTTTAAATGTTACCATCCAAGTTGTTGTTCTTAAAATTTCCAAAGGATAGACTAGTGGAAATTGAGAAAGAGTTATATCTACTTCAGTTCTCCTTGGTCACTGATCATGTGGATGTTGGAGAGGATCCTAGTGATCCATCTAGCAATAATGGTGATGATGATTTGGTGGATGATGAAAATGGAAAAGGGACTGAAAATGATGGAAGGAGAGCTATGGACACTGAAAAGAATACAGGCAATGGGAACAGTGGAGGGGCTCCTCCTACTACTAATGGGGGCTCAAGTGCTGGGCTTGGGGCTACTAAGAGCAAACCTGGGGGCCCACCAACATCTGATGAGGTGATGATGGAGGGAAGAAAAGCAGGTAGCAACACAGTCCTCAACAGTAAAGTTAAAGGAGCTGCCTCTTCTGCTTTCAAAAGACCTGCTGACAATATCAACGCTGCCCTCTTGACAAGATTTGAGGAGGAATTGAAGGATGACATTGAGAAACACAACAAAATGGATCTTTCTGAGTACCATATGCTCTTTGGCAATTCTCAGGTGTCTCAGCTAACTGTGGATCCAAAACCTTCCTGGGGACGTGTGCTGGACCCTAGGATGAGTTGCAGAATTAAAAGAGATGGGAGGAATGCCATTTAGAAAGCTGTTGATCTGTTGAAAGTCAAAAATCTTGAGATACCTAAGCCAGGTAACACCTTGCCTTGTTCTAACAATTATTTTGCAATCCTTGCTAATGACAATTTGTATGCAAAAGATTCTGATGCTGGATTAGCCTAGGCAAGAATAAAGATGGCATTGTGCATAATATTGATGTCATTAAAAGCATTGAGTGTGATAGAATAGATACCTTTAAGAAGGATAACCCAGAGGCTTTCCTTCCCGGTAACATTGATATCAGTGAAGAAGAATTTGCTAATTAGTTTTCCTCTTATCGAGAGGATGCTGATCTTGAGACTCACATTAGTGAATGCTAGACTCACATTAGTGAATGCTCAGATCTGGATGGAGCCTGGATACAGGTTTCCTCCAAAATAAGTAGCAAAAGAAAATTATGTTTCCATGGTAGCAGGATTAATTTGGAATGTTATGGGTCTCAACAGGCCTGATAAGTGTAATCTTGTACATGAGCTCATTAGAGACACATGTCCTGATATAATTGGGTTTTCTGAAACTAAGAAGGAAGACTTCACTCCCCCTCAACTGTCTTCTTTGGACAGAGAGTGGGGGTGAGGTCTGAAAAGTTTGATATTCTCTCTTGCAATATCTTCAATTTCTCAGTTTCATGTATCTTATATAGTAAAGTTGATAAGCTGTTGTGGAGGTTCATTACTATTTATGGCTCTGCTTACGAAGAGCATAAACTAGAGTGAAAGAACATGCGGTGCCCTCATGTTTGGTTTTGGTAATTGATGACAACCTCTATGGACTAATGGTTGCCTTGAGTTATATTTGAAGGTTTTGTCCATAGGCTTTTCTTGAAGTCCATGTGTTGGTTTCAAGGAGTTTATGAGTTGACCAAGGTGCTATTATGGAATTATCCAAAGATTGGTCATGTGAGTGTTCAGCTTATTGCAAGCATGTCTTGAAGAAGAAGATTGTGTGATCATTCATGTTTATCTTCAAGACATCATCCAAATGAAGAGCGTTGGAAAGATTTAAGGTTGATTAAGACTAAGTCAAGAGTGAATCAAGTTGATCAACTCACAAAGTGTAGAAGATGTACCGAGAGGGATCAAGTGATCCCATGGTATGGTAAGCATTGTCTGTTGCACTTTGTGTACTAACCCATGGTCTATGTGAGAGTTCTATGTGGGGTTAGGTACGTGTCCATGGGCTTGCATCAAGAGGAAGATATCATACAACCCATGGAAAGGATGACATCAAGTGGTGATCGTCATCGAGATTGCTGTGTGCAAGTTCAAGTGGAGCACCACAAAGAGATCAAGTGCTTGAATCTTGCCATCCATTGTGGTGTCAATGGTCTTGTGAAGATGTGCCAAAGAGAGGCTCACCCATAGTTGACTATGGGGGAGAAATCATCTAGTCTTCATCGAGCCAACGCAATCAAGAAAGGTGGTCCAACTTGAGGGAGTCAAGATCGTCATCATCTAGCTCAAGTGGACCATGTGCAAGGCAAAGGTTTGCCCTTGATAGGTTTTCTATTTTACCGGTCTCGTGGTGGTAGTTGGGAGACCGGGTTATAGGATCGTTTGTCGTACTATCAAGGGGGGCTCTCAAGTTGGTAGCTTGATCATATCGTTAGTAGAGAGCTCAAACCACTGCATCCTTGCATCATGTTTCTTGGTTCTTGTTTGGTTCTCTTTGTGAGTCTTAGAGCTTATGGTCATCTTGATGACAAGCTTGAGTTCATCAAAAACGGAGTTCGCATGTGTCTTCTATGATGTTTTCGGTGTTGGAGGTTTTACCGGTCTTATCCGAGGAAGGGTTCTCACCTTTTTCTTCTGGACCTTTTCTAATTTTCTTATTATTGATATTTCTTTCAAGATTATGTTAGACCTTGTTGCTAGCTTCCCAACAAACTTGGTTTCATCAAATTCGGAGTCCGTTTGCAAAAGTTGTGGCAGTTTTGGTGTTCTGAAAAGGCTGCAGCGGTACTACCGCGAATTGGAGCGGATGTAATTTTTTACTACCGCTCCAGAGCAGCACTACCGCGGTTCCTACAGAGGTAGTACCGCTCTGGACCAAAAACTTGTCCCAAGTCCTGCGGCGGTAGGCCCGGATGTATTTTTTTAGTACGGCTCGCAAGCAGTAGTACCGCTACCCTTTGCGGTGGTACCGCGATCCCTAGCGGTAGTACCATGAGGACGAGCGGTAGTACCGCTCCGGCGGTTCTACTCGCCTTTTGCCTCCTTGCTGTTGTTTTTCAAAGGGGTACTACCGCCCTAGCGGTAGTACCGCTCCTTAGAGCGATAGTACCGCTCTGTGCGGGCTGTGAGCATAATGGTTGGATATTTCCTCACCTATAAAAGGGGGTCTTCTTCCCCATTGAACCTCATCCTTTGAGCTCGTATTCTTCCCCCATTGTTGACCTTCTTCGAGCTTGCTAACTCTCAATCCCTCCATGGATTCTTGCTAGTTTTTGAGGGAAAAGAGAGAGGAGATCTAGATCCGCATTTCCACCAATCACTTTCTCCTCTACGTGAGGGGAACCCATTGGATCTAGATCTTGGAGTTCTTGGTGTTCTCCTTCTTGTTCTTCCTCTCATCTTCCTCCCTAGCATTAGTTGCTTCGGTGGGACTTGAGAGAGAAGGACTTGGGCACTCCGTGTGCCCTTGCCATTGCATTTGGTGCATCGGTTTGAGTTCTCCACGTGATACGTGGAAGTTACAAGTTGAGAAGCTTATTACTGTTGGGTGCTTGGTACCCTTGAGCTTGTTACTCTTGGGTGTTTGGACACCCTAGAGCTTGTTCCTCTTGGGTGCCTTGGCGCCCTAGACGGTTGGTGTTGTTCGGAGCTCAATCATTATGGTGTAAAGCTCCGGGCAAGCGTCGGGGTCTCCAATTAGGTTGTGGAGATCGCCCTAAGCAATTTGACGGGTACCGGTGACCGCCCCCAAGGGTTGCCAAAGTGTACGGGTTCGGTGACCACCCCCAAGGGTCACCATTTGTATGGCTTCCGTGACCGCCCTCAAGGGTCCCTTAGTGGAATCACTGTATCTTGCATTGTGCGAGGGCGTGAGGAGATTACAGTGGCCCTAGTGGCTTCTTGGGAAGCATTGTGCCTCCACACCGCTCCAAACGGAGATTAGCATCTGCAAGGGTGTGAACTTCGGGATACATCATCGTCTCCGCGTGCCTCGGTTATCTTACTCGAGCCCTTTACTTATGCACTTTACTTTGTGATAGCCATATTGTTCTTTGTCATATATCTTGCTATCACATAGTTGCTTATCTTGCTTAGCATAAGTTGTTGGTGCACATAGGTGAGCCTAGTTGTTTTAGGTTTTGTGCTTGACAAATTAACCGCTAGATTTATTCCGCATTTGTTCAAGCCTAAACCATAATTATTTTAAAGTGCCTATTCACCCCCCTCTATGCGACATCCTCGATCTTTCATAGAGTATATTAATGAACTCCATAATGTTATGAATTGCCGGTCTGGCCCAACTATTATTGGAGGGGATTTTAACCTAGTTAGATCTTTTGAAGATAAGAATAATGGTTTGGTTGATCAACATTGGATAGGCTTGTTCAATGACTGGATCAACTGTATGGGCTTAGATAGAGTTTTTATGTCTGGATAATCTGGATTAACCTAATTATGGTAGAAAATTCACCTGGGCTAATAATCAGGATAATCTGGTTATGGCCAATATAGATAGAGTTTTTATGTCTACATGCTGGGAGCAGATGTTCCCTGCTGTCATGCTTAAAGCTCTCCCTAGAGTGGGCAGTGATCACACACCTATGGTGTTTGACACTGGTGCTCTTAAACCACCTAGGGAGAAAATCCTCAGGTTTGAGAAGTGGTGGTTGGAGATAGATGGTTTTGCTGAGGTAGTGGAGAAGTCCTGAAACTCTCCCTGCAACATCTCTGACCCCATGGATAAATTTCAACTCAAGACTCGGAGGCTTAGGAAATGCCTTAGGGGGTGGAGTGCTAATATAGAGGCTGAGCAGAACAGGCATAAGAAGCATTTGGTAGCTGAATATGACCTGTTGGATGATACGTCTCCAACGTATCTATAATTTTTGATTGCTCCATGCTACTTTATCTACTGTTTTAGGCAATATTGGGCTTTATTATCCACTTTTATATTATTTTTAGGACTAACCTATTAACCGGAGGCCCAGCCCAGATTTGTTGTTTTATGCCTATTTCAGTGTTTCAAAGAAAAGGAATATCAAACGGAGTCAAAACATAACGAAATCAACTGGAGAAGTTATTTTTGGAAGGAAAGCCACCCGATGGACTTGGAGTGCACGTCAGGAAAGAAGGGAGGTGCTCACGAGGGTGGGGGGCGTGCCCACCCCCTAGGGTGCGCCCCCCTGCCTCGTGCCCCCCCCTTCGGTCCACCGACATACTTCTTTCACCCATATATACCTACGTATCGTAAAACTTCTAGAATAGAAGATAGATTGGGAGTTCCGCCACCGCAAGCCTCTGTAGCCACCAAAACCCTCTCAGGAGCCCGTTCCGGCACCCTGCCGGAGGGGGAATCCCTCACCGGTGGCCATCTTCATCATCCTGGCGCTCTCCATGACGAGGAGGGAGTAGTTCACCCTCGGGGCTGAGGGTATGTACCAGTAGCTATGTGTTTGATATCTCTCTCTCTTGTGTTCTCTCTCGTGTTCCCTCTATGGCACGATCTTGATGTATCCCGAGCTTTGCTATTATAGTTGGATCTTATGATGTTTCTCCCCCTCTACTCTCTTGTGATGAATTGAGTTTCCCCTTTGAAGTTATCTTATCGGATTGAGTCTTTTATGAGAACACTTGATGTATGTCTTGCCGTGTTTATCTGTGGTGACAATGGGATATCATGTGCGACTTGATGTATGTTTTGGTGACCAACTTGCGGGTTCCGCCCATGAACCTATGCATAGGGGTTGGCACACGTTCTTGACTCTCCGGTAGAAACTTTGGGGCACTCTTTGGAGTATATTGTGTTGGTTGGATGAATTTGAGATTGTGTGACGCATATCATATAATCATGTCCACGGATACTTGAGGTGACAATGGAGTATCTAGGTGACATTAGGGTTTTGGTTGATTTGTGTCTTAAGGTGTTATTCTAGTATGAACTCTATGATGGATCGAGCGGAAAGAATAGCTTTATGTTATTTTACTACGAACTCTTGAATAGATAGAATAGAAAGGATAACTTTGAGGTGGTTTCGTACCCTACCATAATCTCTATGTTTGTTCTCCGCTATTAGTGGCTTCGGAGTGATTCTTTGTTGCATGTTGAGGGCTTGTTATATGATCCATCTATGTTATTATTGTTGAGAGAACTTGCACTAGTGAAAGTATGAACCCTAGGCCTTGTTTCCTATCATTGCAATACCGTTTACGCTCACTTTTAGCACTTGTTACCTTGCTGTTTTTTTATTTCATATTACAAAAACCTATATCTACTATCTATTTTGCACTTGTATCACCATCTCTTCGCCGAACTAGTGCACCTATACAATTTACCATTGTATTGGGTGTGTTGGGGACACAAGAGACTCTTTGTTATTTGGTTGCAGGGTTGCTTGAGAGAGACCATCTTCATCCTACGCCTCCCACGGATTGATAAACCTTAGGTCATCCACTTGAGGGAAATTTGCTACTATCCTACAAACATGTGCACTTGCAGGCCCAACAACGTCTACAAGAAGAAGGTTGTGTATTAGACATCAAGCAGTTTCTAGCGCCGTTGCCGGGGAGGTGAGTGCTTGAAGGTATATCTTTAGATCTTGCAATTGAATCTTTTTGTTTCTTGTTTTATCACTAGTTTAGTTTATAAAAGAAAACTACAAAAAAATGGAGTTAAGCTTGTCTCATACGCTTCATCTTTTTAATATCTTTCATGAGAATGATGGAAAGGAAAATTGTGCTCAAGTGCTAGAAGAAGAATTACATAGAATGCTTGGCATGAAATATGTGAATGATGAGCATGATTGCAATGTTGTTAGTATGAATTCCTTGAATATCCATGATGCTAATGATATGCAAAGCCACAAGCTTGGGGAAGCTATGTTTGATGAAGATGATATTTTTTGTCCCCCAAGCTTTGATGAGCAAATTTACTATGATGAAAGCATGCCTCCTATCTATGATGATTATTGTGATGACACGTATGCTTTAAATAATAATGATAACCATGAAACTTGTCATCTTGATCTTAATTTTCAATCACATGATAGTTATTTTGTTGAGTTTGCTCCCACTACTATTCATGAGAAGATTTTTGCTTATGTGGAGAGTAGTAAATTTTCTATGCTAGTAGATCATGAAAAGAATGCTTTAGGTGCTGGTTATATTGTTGAATTCATTCATGATGCTACTGAAAATTATTATGAGGGAGGAACATATGCTTGGAGGAATTGCAATAATATCAAGTTTCCTCTCTATGTGCTTAAAGTTTTGAAGTTATGCTTGTTTTACCTTCCTATGCTAGTTGATCATTGTTCCCATAAGTTGTTTGCTCACAAAATTCCTATGCATAGGAAGTGGGTTAGACTTAAATGTGCTAGTCATATGCTTCATGATGCTCCCGGTATGTTTCAATTCTTATCTTTTATGTGAGCATCATTGTCATCATCATGCCTAGCTAGAAAGGCATTAAAGAAAAGCGCTTGTTGGGAGACAACCCAATATTTACTTCTGCACGCATCGACACTGCACCGAGTACGTCTGCACCGCCAAACAACAACGACAACCCTGATGCTTCACCTACTCATGAGAACGAGTAGATGCTCTATGTCTTCAAACCTTTTTGGTCATTACTGACAAAAGGGGGAGAAGCGTATGAGTTGATAGTCTTCAAGCGGGTTCATTTGGGTGGTTGCTTTATATTTTTCCTCGTGTTTACAACTCTCGCTTTTGATACATTTGGTTCTTTGAGTTGTAACACTTAAACTCAATGGTCGTCTGCTACTTATTTGCTTTTCTATGATGCGATGATAAATTCTGCATGTGCGATGATAACTTCCGCACTTAGATCATTCTGCAGACGTCCATTTTTCATTATGCATGTCATTCTTTTTGTTACATCATTTCATGCATGATGAATTATCTTCATAAGTTGAAGAGGATCTCCACAAGTACAACCTGCCATGTGCATTTGCATTCCAAAAGGAAATTACTTATATGCACATCTTCAGGGGGAGCCTTTGCCACTTATGAAGACAATATCCTATCCTTTACAATTTCACATACTTTATCCCCGTTGAAAACTTCAACCAGTTTGTCATCAATCACCAAAAAGGGGGAGATTGTAAGTGCATCTAGTGCCACCCCTTGTTGGTTTTGGAGTATTGACGACAAAGTTGGTTGAGGGACTAATGCGTTTGTGAGAATTGCAGGATAACGCAGGTAGTGTCCCTCATTGATTCGGTTTACCTACCGGAGATGACCCCTAAAAATGTATGAAGACATTGATGACAATGGTGGTATGTGAAGATATTCATATTGAAGACTATGACATGAGAAGACATTGAGTGAAGACTATGGAGCGCGAAGACTGTGTCATTTCGTTGTTTCCTTTTCTTCTTTGTTGAGTCATAGGAACCACCGTACTGTTAAGTGGGGTCCATGTGAACTAAGTCAGAATGACTGAAGTGATGCTCAACCAAAATCCTATGTCTTCGAGCGAAGACAATGAGAGAAAATCTTATCCAGAGCTGGATGAGTTAGCTTTGCTTGTAGCCCAAGTAAAGTTGTCGTGTGTGTTTGAAATCTGACCGTTGGAACACATGTCAGTTCCTTAGTGACCCAGGGTCATTTCGAACATATCAGGTCGGGTTGCCTTGTGGCTATAAATAGCCCACCCCCTACACCATAAATTGGTTGCTGCTTAGAGTTAGTACACGACTTTTGTCGTTTGAGAGCAACCCACCTCGAAGCCTTTGAGAGAGAGAAATCCTTGCAAGGACAAAGCCCAAACACCCAGAGTCAAAGAGTGTTAGGCATCACTGAAGTCTTTCTGTCTGTGTGACCTGAAGACTTATTACACTTGAGGACTGTGTATCCTCCAGTCGGTTAGGTGTCGCGTTCTGAGCATCCAAGAGTCATTGTGGATCGCCGGTGAATGAAGTCTGTGAAGGTTCAAAAGTCTACCTTGAAGACTTACCAGAGTGATTGGGCGAGGACTGTGTGTCCTTAGTTCAAGGAGAATACGGTGAGGACTTGGTGTCCTGAGCTGCGTGCTCAGCGACTGGGTGTTCGGGACTGTGTGTCCTCGAGTTTAAATACTCAGCCGCTCCAACCAGACGTACAGTTGTCACAGCAACTGGAACTGGTCCAACAAATCCTGTGTCTTCAACAAGTGACTGGTTCTATCCTCTCCCTCCCTTTACTTAGTGTTTGTCTTCGTGAAGTCATTGCCTATTTGTCGTACCTGTTTGACTTCATTGCTTGACTACTATCGTTTGTTGGCTTCATACTATCTTCCATCCCGATCCTTACTACCAAGCTGCTATTAGTCTCTGTACTTTCACATTATTGCATACTTGACTATGGCTTGCTTGTTGTAGTTTATCTTCCACTGCATATCAATTAGGTCTTTTCTATTGTTTGTCTTCGAAACTTCCACGTTTTGAAGACTTTCATAAAAACCGCCTATTCACCCCCCTCTAGTCGATAACTAGCACTTTCAATTGGTATCAGGGCAAGGTACTCCCTTGTTCTGTGTGATTCGGTTTAACCACCTAGAGTTTCAGCTATGTCGACTGCAGGATTGAGGAACATATCTTTCCCCACCTTTGACGGTCATGAGTATCCTCGGTGGAAGGCCATGATGAAGAAGTGGCTCATGGCTATGGACAGTGAACTGTGGACCGTCACTAAGATTGGTCTTACTGATCTATGCAAGATGGCGGAGGCCGATGACATTCGCAAGTACACTCTACTGAACCTCACCGCGAAGGATGTCATCTACTCCTGTTTGTCCCGAAATCAGTTCAGGAATGTCATGCACCTCAATCACGCGAAGCTAATATGGGACCGGCTTTCTGAGGTCTATGAAGGTCATCGTACTCGTCATGATCCTTGGTTTGAGGATTACAAGGAGTCTCTTAAGGAGATGACCTTTGCACCTGAATCGACATCATCTTCACCATGCCTCATGGCAAGGGGTACCGAGGTAACTAAATGCTACCTCTCTGAAACTAGTGATGATGAATCAGGTGATGAATTTGGCCCCAGCTATGTCAAACTTGCTTCCCTTGCCACTAAACAACAAAGAGTCTTGGAAAAGGTTCAAAACATGCTAAGTAAGAGCGATGATATGTTGGGTAAAGAAATGTATTAGTCAAAAGCATTGGCTGAGAGTCTTTAGAGACTTCATTCCAAGTTTGACGCCCTTCAAGATCAACATAATGCTCTCTTGTCTGATCACAAGAAGCTTTCTTCTGAATGTCTTCAAAGAAAACATGACCTTGAAAAGATAAGAGTGGATTATGAAGATCTTCAAAAGGAGCGCGATTCATTACTTGCTCAACAAATCAGCATTACACATGATAATTTTGAACCACCATGTCTAAAATGCATTGAGCGTGATAACACTACCTCTGTTGCTGAATGTTCCACTGCTGCTACTGTTGCATTGTCTTCAACTACTGATGTGGTAACTAACCCCTCTGCGGAGGATACCACTACTATTGCTGATGAAAATGCTAGGTTGAAGACATTGCTTGAAACAGGGATGTATAAAAGTCTGAAAGGACATCAGACACTTTGCGATGTCCTCAAAAAGCAGATTCTGAACCGAAACCCTAGGAAAGAGGGTGTTGGGTTCGAGAGGAAAATGAATGTTGATGGTTCCTACTGGAAGCCTGAGCAGTATCCCAAAACCACATGGGTTGCTGCAAAGGAACCTTCAGTAGATCCATCCACCTTATCTGGCTTTACTTGCACTAACCCTATCATCGTTGATGAATCCTTTGATGCAAACTATAAACTGTTCAAGAATCAGAATGGTGAAGTGTTTGCCAGGTATATTGGTACTAACTGCAGGAATGGACCTCCTATGAAGAAGATCTGGGTACCTAAGCAGTGCATTGAGAATCTTCCTGTGAATGTCATCATGACACCACCAAGGAAGAAGACAAACCCCAGATACATACAGATACAGGACTCACCTGAGTCACCCTAACGCCAATGTTTTGCAGGGAAATCGTACTCAAACTTATGAATATGAGCGTGTGACTTCAAACCACTATGTTCATAGAACTAAGAACTTTTCTGCTTATTCACATGAGTATCATTCATCTCCTGCAAGGCTATTTGCTAGGGCTTCAAAGCCAAAGTTCTCAGATGCTGCACTTAGACTCATTGCTTCTAAGCCACCCCTGAAGATGTGGGTGGTGAAGAAGAATTAACTTTCTTTTGCAGGAATAGGTCTCCAGCCTGAAATCAAAGGCGTCCGATGCTATTGCTGGGGACCTAAAACACACTAAAGGACGCATGATAAAATGATCTTACTATGTATTTCACATCTGAATCGCTTACCAGTCATACTATGTGTCCTAACCTTGACCTAAGCTGTGATAATCCTTGTGTGCGTCAAATGCTTATGCTTCACAACACTCTTTGTGAAGCCTATCCTCCTAACTGCACTGTAGGGTATGTCACCAAAAGCTTCAGAATGGATTATGGACAGCGGATGCACTAATCATATGACTGGTGATCGAAGTCTTCTCATGGACTCAACCTTACGTCCATCAGACAAGAGTCACATCACATTTGCTGACACTGGTAAAAGCAAGGTATTGGGTCTAGGTAGAGTTGCAATCTCAAAGGATCAACACATGGATAAAGTGATGCTTGTTGAATTCCTTGGTTTCAACTTAATGTCTGTCTCAATGCTTTGTGACTTGAACATGACTGTGCTATTCGGAAAATATTGTTGCCTTGTACTAATGGAATCTGACAAGTCTCTAGTCTTTGAAGGGTATCGAAAAGATGATCTATACATGGTAGATTTCTCAGCAGGTCCACAACTTGCCGTATGTCTTCTTGCAAAAGCTTCAGAATGCTGGCTCTGGCATCGGAGGCTGGGGCATGCTGGCATGAGGAACTTACACACACTCGTCAAGAAGAACCATGTTATAGGCATCGAGGGTGTCAAGTTCAAGAAGGATCATTTGTGTGGTGCCTGCAAAGCTGGAAAGATGACTAGGGCAACACACCCCTCGAAGACAATCATGACGACATCTCAACCCTTCGAGCTGTTACACATGGACTTATTTGGCCCTACTCTACCCTCACAATGAGTGCATGTCTCTATGGCTTCGTCATTGTTGATGACTACTCAAGATATACATGGGTGCACATAATTCTCTACAAGACTGAAGTGCAAGATGTCTTCAGACGCTTCGCCAATCGAGCAGTGAACAATTATGGCGTGAAGATCAAGCATATCTAAAGTGACAACGGCACTGAGTTCAAGAACACCGGATTTGATCTTTATCTGGATACAATGGGAATCACTCATGAGTTCTCTGCTCCATACACACCTTAGCAAAATGGCATCGTTGAGCGCAAGAACAGAACCCTCATTGAGATGGCTCGAACAATGCTCGACGAGTACAAGACACCAAGAAAGTTCTGGCCTGAAGCTATTGATACAGCATGTCACATCATCAACCGTGTTTACATCCATAAGCTTCTGAACAAAACATCCTATGAGCTCCTTACTGGCAAGAAGCCAAATGTCAGCTACTTCAGAGTATTTGGAGCTAGGTGCTGGATCAAGGATCCCCATCACAAGTCAAAATTTGCACCTAAATCTCACGAAGGCTTCATGCTTGGCTACGGAAAGGATTCACACTCATACAGAGTCTTCAACCTCTATCTCTACAAAATCGTCGAAACTGTGGACGTGAGATTTGATGAAACCAATGGTTCACAAAGAGAGCTCCTGCCAAGTACACTAGACGAAGCTCCGCCCAGCGAATCGATCAAGCTGATGGGAACTGGTGAAATCATGCCCTCTGAAGCACAGCCTGAAGAGGAACTTATCATTTCTGCACCTAACCAACCTGAAGACAATGCCCAGTCTGAAGACAATCCTCCGAATGATGACAATGATCAGCAGGAGCAAAGTTTTCATCCTGTTCATCCTCGAGTTGCAAATGAAGTACAAATTGAGAAGATAATTGATAGCATCAATGCACCTGGTCCACTTACTCGCTCAAGAGAAACACAGTTAGCAAATTTTTGTGGGCACTTTTCTTTTGTGTCAATATTAGAACCCAAGAAAGTTGCTGAAGCCTTTATGGAACCTGAACGGATACAAGCAATGCAAGAGGAACTTCAACAATTCAAGCTGAACAATGTTTGGGAACTTGTCAAGCTTCCTGACCCTCACAAGCATAACATTATTGGCACAAAATGGATATATTCAAACAAGCAAGATGAGCATGGTCAAGTCGTCAGAAACAAAGCACGTCTTGTGGCTCAAGGATATACTCAAGTAGAAGGAATTGACTTCGATGAAACATTTGCTCCTGTGGCTAGGCTTGAAGCTATTCGCATACTGCTAGCCTACGCTAATCACCACAACATTCTGCTACATCAAATGGATGTGAAGAGTGCATTTCTCAACGGCAAGATTGAAGAAGAAGTGTATGTTGCTCAACCACCTGGCTTTGAAGATCCAAAACATCCTGATATGGTGTACAAGCTAAACAAAGCACTGTATGGCCTCAAACAAGCTCCTCGCGCTTGGTATGATACGATCAAAGACTTCCTGAAGAGCAAAGGCTTCAAACCTGGATCCCTCGATCCCACACTCTTCACGAAGACATATGATGGTGAACTGTTTGTGTGCCAAATATATGTGGATGACATTATCTTCGGCTGCACCAACCAGAAGTATAGTGATGAGTTTGGATACATGATGCAAGAGCAATATCAGATGTCCATGATGGGTGAGCTGAAATTCTTCCTTGGTCTTCAAATTCGTCAACAAAGGAATGGCATCTTCATATCTCAAGAAAAATACCTCAAAGATTGTCTGAAGAAGTTTGGAATGGAAGATTGCAAAGGTTACACGACGCCAATGCCAGCCAAACACCATCTTGGTCCCGACGACAATGGTAAAGAGTTCGATCAAAAGGTATACCGCTCCATGATTGGTTCTTTACTTTATCTATGTGCATCTAGGCCAGATATTATGCTTAGTGTTTGCATGTGTGCTCGATTCCAAGCGGCACCAAAGGAATCGCATCACTTAGTTGTGAAACGAATTCTTCGATATTTGGCTTACACCCCAACACTTGGATTATGGTATCCAAAGGGCTCAAAATTTGATCTGGTTGGTTTCTCGGATGCTGATTATGCTGGTGACAAGGTGGATCGCAAGTCTACATTAGGCACATGTCACTTTCTGGGACAATCACTTGTCTGTTGGTCTTCAAAGAAGCAGAACTGTGTATCACTCTCTACTGTTGAATCTGAATACATTGCTGCTGGATCTTGCTGCGCTCAACTTCTATGGATGAAGCAAACTCTCAAGGACTATGGCATCAATCTAAAACAAGTACCTCTTTTCTGCGACAACGAAAGCGCCATCAAGATTGCCAACAATCCAGTCCAGCACTCGAAGACAAAGCTGAAATTCGTCATCACTTTCTCAGAGATCATGTCATGAAGAAAGATATTGACATCATTCACGTCAACACTAAAGAGCAACTGGCAGATACCTTCACAAAGCCCTTGGATGAGAAAAGGTTTTGCAAGTTACGGTGTGAGCTAAATATCTTGGAATCCTCAAATGTCCTGTGATCAGGCACACATCCTAACACTTATGCATGTTGATGACTTAGATGTGCAACACATGAAGTAAAGTATATATTCAATCAAAGAAGACTTACATTTTGAGTGTGAATACATTAGCATGGAATTTGACTTCGGAGCGCCACGATAATTGTGCGCCGTGTCTGGGTCTAATACTTCCCATACGGTGGGTAACGCCACCACCAAATTTCTCTATTTGAAGTGTTTCACTCATGGCGTTATTTTTGCAATGTCTTCGCATTTTGTTTGTCTTCAATTTCAATTTATCTTCATGATTCTCTTCACTATGATGATTTGATTGCTTTCTGATATATATATATATATATATATATATATATATATATATATATATATATATATATATATATATATATATATACTAGTGTTCTGTCCTCTACAGCATTCACTTATAGCTATGTCTTCCTAGTTGAATCTTTTGAACTAAGTGAATGTGATCGGACCCTAATCTCTCTATGCTTTCTATCTCAAACTCTATCTGTCCAAATCATATGCATTCTATTGAAACTGTTGAATGTCTTCTCTGCATCCTAGTCAGCAGAAGACACAGAGACAAACATTAAGTCCGTTTTAAATGATTCATCTTTATTGGTTGAAATCCAGAGAAGCCGGAACAACCATCCGACATGCCTGGCGGGCGTGGGAACGTGGGACAACTCTGAGTATGTTGCATGCTTGCCACGTGCCCCTCAGATGTGAACCGCCAGGGGCACCTGCGTAATTGCGCTGTGCCGCACACTTCCTTATAAATACATGTCCCCTGCCATAAAGAAAACCTTCTTCCACCTCTCCACCTCGTCAAAACCCTAGTGCCACCGCTAGCTCTCGACGACGCCGGCGATGAAGCGTTTAGCTGCCGCGACTTCTCCGACGCCGTCCTCATGCCGGCCGCGGACATCGTCCTCTCCGCCGCCGCCGTAGGTGTCCTCCGTCACCAAGTTAGGGCACAGTGGATTGAACTGCTCGGTTTCCTGTTCATCCCATCTAGCAGTTCTTTGTGTGGTAAATATAACTCTATTTTTACCATCTTTTTGATCTTCAAAGATTCATCCTTTTTACCAAAATTGGTTTCTGCCTATACAATGTGAGATCTATTCTGTCTGCATCTCATACTGCCTAGAATATTCACTTAAGCTTCATATCTAGTTAGATTCCTCACTTGTACTTATTCACGGATTCGTACAAATCTGGAACCAACTCTCAACATATAAGTGAATGTCTTCGCATCATGAGGTCAATGTCTTTAAACTGATTTATCTTCAAAATCTTCTGAGAATGCATATGACCTCTTCCCCTTCCCTCGCATCTCTAATGCTGTCACAGGTACATGTCCGTGGGAGAATCCCTTGGTTCTCATAGTCTGCATTCGTTTGCAGAATTCTTACAACATCACATTAACTCTCCCGAAGCCAGTTTCTGTTTGTTCAGCAAGCGAAAGCCCTTGAAGCCTCTGAATGTATTGAAACCATTCAGTTTGAAGTTCATGGTTGCAGAGAAATCAGTAAGGAAGGGTGGCAGACAACGTCGTGGAGGAACATCAAAAGATTTGCCTGATGACCTCGCAGAACTTTACAAGACAGATCCTGAAGAGAACTATCATCAGCGCAAGACACGGATCCAATGGATTCGACGATATTGGGCTGAACAATGGTTCAAATACAAGTTCGTGACCCAGGAATATGCTGAGAAGAATGCTATCAAAAGTCCTTGGGGCGATATTCTCTATCGAGGCCTTCAACCCAAGAACAGTGCTGAAGCTATTGCACAGGGTTTCTATCCCTGTATGGTCCGTGGACCTCAACCTAAAAATGCCGACCCATCATCATTGCTCTGGTGTCGTGACGATACTCTCTTCAAGCGCAACTTCTAGCATGCAAAGGCATCGGCCAAGGAAAACAAGAAGTCATTGGGGTTAGACTTCAACCTTGGTCCCTCTGCTCCTCGTGCTGACGGCTCACGTGATGCAGAACCCAATGTCATCGGCCCCTTCTCCAATCTTGATGGCCTCATCACGTACATCTTGGTCCAAGGTGCCAAAGTGGATCATTCTGATAATGATGCTGACACTGATGAAGCCCCAACTACTCCTCCAAAGCCGCAGAAGCTAAAGAAGCCTAAGGCTTCAAGATCAGCTGCTCCTCCAAAAGCTTCACGTGTGAAGCCACTGGCCACTGCACCTCCTGAAGACAGTGCGCAGTCTGAAGATCTTTCACGTATCTCCAAGGAGACGGAGAAGGAAAAGAAAATCATCAAGCACACTGATCAAATCTTGACTCCTGCTGCCATTCTGCGAGAAGAGCCCATTGATGTGTCAAGCGATGAAGATCTTGCAGATGATGCCCTTGAGCAACTGATCAAGAGCAAGGAAGAAGCAGAGATCTTCAATAATTTGCCTCTCTTTGATGTGGCAATCATCCATAACTTCATTGATGAGTGGTTTGACACCCCAAATCTCAGCTTTGAAGATCTGCAACTTCCCATTGGCCTCAGCGTCTCCTTCAATGGCGCCATTGCTTCTGAGCTAGCACTTGCTCAGCACATCGTTGAACTGAAGCATAAGATCGACTATGAGAAGGCTCAGTTCAAGAAGCATGTGGCAAAGCTCAGCGTGCAAGATGTCAAAAACTTCAAGATCATGATGCACGAGCTCAAAGAAGCCTTTCACAAGAAGCGTGAAGAAGCTCAAGGCTCTCATGAGCGTATGAAGAGTCTGGCTGACAAGTGTGTGCTAGCCTACAATGAGGCTGAGAAGCGCAAGTCTCTTGGTCGTCCTGGCATTGACCCAAGAATGGCTGCAAAGAAGAAGAAGCTATCAACTGCCCAATCTGCACCTTCAAGGCAGGAAGAACCTCGCATAGTCTTCCCAAGCAGCATGACTGGCTCGAAGCCAAAGGTCATGTCAACCACTTCAGAACTGGAGAAGACGAGGGCTGCCGAGGCTGAAGCCAGAAAAAGGAAAAACATAGAAGCCTCTGATGCTACTCCCTCCAAGAAGAAGCGCAAAACCAAGAAGAATCGGGCTGCTCCTACAGAGCCCTTTGTTGTTGATCCTATCTCAGTGATTCACCCTGCATCTGAACACCAAGAACGACGAATGATAGTTCGTGAGCCTGCTTTCATAGAGGCTCATGAAGCTGAAGACATTCCAGCAGTTAATCCCACCGCTGCTGAAGACATTGGTCACAATGACAATGTTGAAGATGATGACGTTCTTCCTCAGATCGAACACAACCTGGTATCATCTCCTGTTCTCACGAACATCGAACTCATCAGCATTGGTCGTCCTCTGACGCCAATTGCTCAGGATGCATCATGGGTTGATCACCCCACAGTAACAAGACTCCCCGAGTACTCCCCAACAACAACCACAAGTCACACCACCTGTGCAAGAAGAACAAGAAGACTTTGAGGCCCAGCCAACTCCATCTCCAAAGGCGTCGCCAGCATTTCGCAGGCTTTGCAAAGGACAAAGGCCTCAGGTCCCTCTTTCGAGCATTCTAGAAGGAGAAGTGCACCACTCATCTGTTGCACGTCAAGTGTTTCCAGAAGCCACTCCGACTGTGAATGTCTCCGTGTCTGAAGCCCAAGCTGCTGAAGACAATCTGGCTGCATCAGCCGATGAAAATCAAGAAGATGTACGTGTCCCCACTCCCCCCAATGAAGCTGTTCCTAATGAGAACGTGCCAGTGCCCGACCCTCCAGCTCGTCAAGTGGAGGATGAAAATCCTGAAGCTGCCACCACCAACACCAATGAAGCCAATGACATAGTCATGGCTGAAGCTAATGTGGAGCTTGCACCAAGCAATGTGCCCGAAGCCAATGATGCAACTGCTCCAGCAGTGTCTGTTGTGCAGCCTGAAGCCTCAGTTGTTGCCACTGCTCCTGTTCCGCCACCAAGGCCCTATACTATTGAGCAAGCATACGATCATGGTCAGCTAACCACTGTCTGATGGCCCGTTCTGGTCCCTCCGCCTACTGCATCTGGTCCTCAGTTTGATTATCATGTTGAGCATAGGCCTCAGGTCCAGAAACCAAAGCCAAGACTGCCAAGGTTCCCAGGTACCGCCACCTCCACAGGGTCCTTCAATGCAAATGGCTTCAAAAGCCACAACACCTTCTTTGACAGCGCAAAGAACCCCTACATAAGGCCAAGAATATCATCTGATCGTTTCTGGAGTTATCAGCAACAAAGCTATTACTCCTGTGTTCTGTATGATCAAGGGTGCATTTTCCCTCATATGTGCCTCGACACTGAAGCCATTGCTCGACTGCCATGCTTAGAAGAAGCACTTGACTGCTTTCGTGATGCATGTCTGCTCAGCTTTGTGACAAACAAAGAACATTGGAATGAGGAACTTTTGCTTCAATTCTATGCTACCCTCCACATTCGCGGCTACAACAGGGATATAAAGACATGGGTTCTCGAGTGGATGACAGGAAATGTTCATCATGAAGCCAAAGTTCTTGATGTCATTGAGCTTACTGGCCTACCCACTCCCGGAGAGCTGTACGAACCTGATTGTCAACTCCACCGCAATGCACTGGAGAGCATCTTCCATAAGCCAGAGCTCAACATGAGCCAAATGTTGAGCATGATGAAGCCTCTGCCATCTGACGCTGAATACCCTAAGGAGTTCTTTGTTGATGACCTTGAGTATCTGCCTCGCACAATATATCACATCATAAGGCAAACTCTATGGCCTGTCAAAGGACATTCATCAGCGACCAAACTTGAAGGAGCCATGAAGACATGGTCTTTTACATCCTCAATGGCATCAGCTTCAATACACAAGAATTCTTCATCCGGCAACTTGCTGCATCTGGATCTAACCTTTTTGGCCTGGAATTCTATGCTCCATGGTCCATGTGCCTCATCAAGCTACACTCCTCTATTAACTATCAGCCCTCTGCTCGCAATCATCTGATCTTTCTACCAGAGGTTGATATGTCTGTTGAAGCCATATACCCTGAGCCTGCCAAGAAGCCTCTTTGTCTTCAAAATGCTAAACACCAAAGCTTCACTCAGCCCATGGAAGGAGTCCAAGCAGTAACTCGTATCTATCCAATGGCTGGGAACACTCGTCTGCCTCATCATGCGCAAACTGAAGCTACTGAGAGCACAATTGCCCAAAGACCCAAGAAGCGCTCTCGTGTTCTAAATGACCGAGAACTACTTGTGGCACTGCATCAGAAACAAGATAAGCATCACTTTTGGCTCAAGCGACAGATGCAAAGCCTCTTGGTGGATGTCAATCGAATTAGAAATCTTGCCACTAGGAATGCTTTTGTCACTGACGAAACCTGTCGGCGATCATGGAAGAGTTTGACGCTGCTTAGTGCTGAAGAAGATCTTCAAGACGATGGCTTCACCGAAAGATTCAAGTTTGACTCCACTCCTCCTCGGAATGCTGTCCTACATCGCACTCCATCTCTTGAAGACTCTGACTATTCTTCCTCCGCGGCAACTGTGAATGCCAGAGTGATTGATGATGAAGATGATGCTACTTCACCGCCCCCTACTTCTGCACGCATCGACACTGCACCGAGTACGTCTGCACTGCCAAACAACAACGACAACCCTGATGCTTCACCTACTCATAAGAACGAGTAGATGCTCTATGTCTTCAAACCTTTTTGGTCATTACTGACAAAAGGGGGAGACGCGTATGAGTTGATAGTCTTCAAGCGGGTTCATTTGGGCGGTTGCTTTATATTTTGCCTCGTGTTTACAACTCTCACTTTTGATACATTTGGTTCTTTGAGTTGTAACACTTAAACTCGATGGTCGTCTGCTACTTATTTGCTTTTCTATGATGCGATGATAAATTCCGCATGTGCGATGATAACTTCTGTACTTAGATCATTCTGCAGACGTCCATTTTTCATTATGCATGTCATTCTTTTTGTTACATCATTTCATGCATGATGAATTATCTTCATAAGTTGAAGAGGATCTCCACAAGTACAACCTGCCATGTGCATTTGCATTCCAAAAGCAAATTACTTATATGCACATCTTCAGGGGGAGCCTTTGCCACTTATGAAGACAACACCCTATCCTTTACAATTTCACATACTTTATCCCCATTGAAAACTTCAACCAGTTTGTCATCAATCACCAAAAAGGGGGAGATTGTAAGTGCATCTAGTGCCACCCCTTGTTGGTTTTAGAGTATTGACGACAAAGTTGGTTGAGGGACTAATGTGTTTGTGAGAATTGCAGGATAACGCAGGTAGTGTCCCTCATTGATTTGGTTTACCTACCGAAGATGACCCCTAAAAATGTATGAAGACATTGACGACAATGGTGGTATGTGAAGATATTCATATTGAAGACTATGACATGAGAAGACATTGAGTAAAGACTATGGAGCGCGAAGACTGTGTCATTTCGTTGTTTCCTTTTCTTCTTTTTTGAGTCATAGGAACCACCGTACTGTTAAGTGGGGTCCAAGTGAACTAAGTCAGAATGACTGAAGTGATGCTCAACCAAAATCCTATGTCTTCGAGCGAAGACAATGAGAGCAAATCTTATCCAGAGCTGGATGAGTCAGCTTTGCTTGTAGCCCAAGTAAAAAGTTGTCGTGTGTGTTTGAAATCTGACCGTTGGAACACGTGTCAGTTGCTTAGTGACCCAGGGTCATTTCGGACATATCAGGTTGGGTTGCCTTGTGGCTATAAATATCCCACCCCCTACACCATAAATTGGTGGCTGCTCAGAGTTAGTACACGGCTTTTGTCGTTTGAGAGCAACCCACCTCGAAGCCTTTGAGAGAGAGAAATCCTAGCGAGGACAAAGCCCAAACACCCAGAACCAAAGAGTGTTAGGCATCACTGAAGTCTTTCTGTCTGTGTGACCTGAAGACTTATTACACTTGAGGACTGTGTATCCTCCAGCCGGTTAGGCATCACGTTCTGAGCATCCAAGAGTCATTGTGGATCGCCGGTGAACAAAGTCTGTGAAGGTTCTAAAGTCTACCTTGAAGACTTACCAGAGTGATTGGGCGAGGACTGTGTGTCCTTAGTTCAAGGAGAATACGGTGAGGACTTGGTGTCCTGAGCTGCGTGCTCAGCGACTGGGTGTTCGGGACTGTGTGTCCTCAAGTTTAAATACTCAGCCGCTCCAACCAGACGTACAGTTGTCACAGCAACTGGAACTGGTCCAACAAATCCTATGTCTTCAACAAGTGACTGGTTCTATCCTCTCCCTCCCTTTACTTAGTGTTTGTCTTCGTGAAGTCATTGCCTATTTGTCGTACCTGTTTGACTTCATTGCTTGACTACTATCGTTTGTTGGCTTCATACTATCTTCCATCCTGATCCTTACTACCAAGCTGCTATTAGTCTCTGTACTTTCACATTATTGCATACTTGACTATGGCTTGCTTGTTGTAGTTTATCTTCCGCTGCATATCAATTAGGTCTTTTCTATTGTTTGTCTTCGAAACTTCCACGTTTTGAAGACTTTCATAAAAATCGCCTATTCACCCCCCCTCTAGTCGATAACTAGCACTTTCAATTACAGTACCTTGAAGTGGTGTTTTGTTTTCTTTCGCTAACGGAGCTCACGAGTTTTCTGTTAAGTTTTGTGTTGTGAAGTTTTCAAGTTTTGGGTAAAGATTCGATGGACTATGGAATATGGAGTGGCAAGAGCCTAAGCTTGGGGATTACCAAGGCACCCCAAGGTAATATTCAAGGACAAGCAAGAGCCTAAGCTTGGGGATGCCCCGGAAGGCATCCCCTCTTTCGTCTTCGTTCATCGGTAACTTTACTTGGAGCTATTTTTTTATTCGCCACACGATATGTGTTTTGCTTGGAGCATCATTTTCTTTTGTTAGTATTTTCTTGCTGTTAGTTAGAATAAACATGTTGCTGTTTGACAACAGAAAGTTTACCGCTGTTGCAAAAATTCCCTAGAAAAGTCAGAGAGTGGTATAATGTTTAATATTTTTGCATATTGAGCTCTGATAAATTTATTACGGTGGGAATTTTAGTTCATAATTTTGGAGTTAGGGAAGTATTGATACTCTTGCACTCTTTACAGACTGTACTGTTTTGGCAGATTGTTGTTATGTTTGCGTTGTTTGCATATGTTTGCTTGTTTAATGATTCTATTTGAAGATAGGAGTATTGAATATGCAGAGGCATTTAGTATTCAATGTTGAATAATAATGTTAGTGATTTGTTACAGTAGAAAATGATAAGGTTTTGCATTGGTTTATACTAACCTATCTCACGAGTTCTTGTTGAGTTTGTTGTGGATGAAGCTTTTGAGAAATAGGGAAACCATGATATGAGAGGAACTAAGGAGACACAAAAGCTCAAGATTGGGGATGCCCAAGGCACCCCAAGATAATATTCCAAGAAGTCTCAAGCATCTAAGCTTAGGGATGCCCCGGTAGGCATCCCACCTTTCTTCTTCAACAACTATCGGTTAGTATCGGTTGAGCCTAAGTTTTTGCTTCTTCACATGAGTTCTGCTATCCTTGCACTGTAGTTTTCTTTAGCTTTGCTTGCTGTTTGAATAAAGTATCAAGATCTGAAATTATTAAATGGGAGAGTCTTCACATAGTTGCATAATTATTCGACTACTCATTGATCTTCACTTATATCTTTCGGAGTAGTTTTTGTTATTGCTCTAGTACTTCACTTATATCTTTTAGAGCATGGTGGTAGTTTTATTTCGAATAAATAGATGATCTCTCATGCTTCACTTAGATTATTTTGAGAGTCTTAAATAGCATGGTAATTTGCTTAAATAATCCTAATATGCTGAGCATAAAAGATTTGTAAGAATTCTTATGAGTGTGTTGAATACTAAGAAAAGTTTGATACTTGATAATTGTTTTGAGATATGGAGGTAGTGATATTAAAGTCATGCTAGTTGGGTGATTATGAATTTAAAAAATGCTTGTGTTGAAGTTAGCAAGTCCCGTAACATGGACGTATGGTTAAAGTTGTGTAACAAATTTGAAACATGAAGTGTACCTGGCTTGTGCATCCTTATGAGTGGCGGTCGGGGACGAGCGATGGTCTTTTCCTACCAATCTATCCCCCTAGGAGCATGTGCGTAGTACTTGGTTTTTGATGACTTCTAAATTTTTGCAATGAGTATATGAGTTCTTTTGACTAATGTTGAGTCCATGGATTATACGCACTTTTACCTTTCCGCCATTGCTAGCCTCTTCGGTACCATGCATTGCCCTCTCTCACCTTGAGAGTTGGTGCAAACTTCACCGGTGCATCCAAACCCCGTGATACGATATGCTCTATCACACATAAACCTCCTTATATCTTCCTCAAAACAGCCACCATACCTACCTATTATGGCATTTCCATAGCCATTCCGAGATATATTGCCATGCAACTTTCCACCGTTCCGTTCATCATTATCATGACATACTTTACTTTTGTCATATTGCCATTGCATGATCATGTAGTTGACATCGTATTTGTGGGAAAGCCACCATGCATTATTTTTCATACATGTCACTCTTGATTCATTGCACCATCCCGGTACACCGCCGGAGGCATTCATATAGAGTCATATATTGTTCTAGTTTCGAGTTGTAATTCATATGTTGTAATCAATGAAAAGTGTGATGATCATCATTATTAGAGCATTGCCCAAAGAAAAAAAAGAAAAAAAAGGAAAAAAAGAAAGGCCCAAAAAAAGGGAAAAAAAGAAAAAAGAAGAAGAAAATAAATGAAAAGGGCAATGCTACTATCTCTTCTTCCACACTTGTTCTTCAAAGTAGCACCTTGTTCATCATGTAGTGAGTCTCATATATTGTGCTTCAAAGTAGCACCTTGTTCATCATGTAGCGAGTCTCATATATTGTGCTTCAAAGTAGCACCACATTTTTTCATATAGTGAGTCTCATAAGTTGTCCTTTTCATACTAGTGGGAATTTTTCATTATAGAACTTGGCTTGTATATTCCTATGATGGGCTTCCTCAAATGCCCTAGGTCTTCATGAGCAAGCAAGTTGGATGCACACCCACTAGTTTTCTTTTGTTGAGCATTCATTCATAGCTCTAGTGCGTCCGTTGCATGGCAATCCCTACTCCTCACGTTGACATCAATTGATGGGCATCTCCATAGCCCGTTGATTATCCTCGTCAATGTGAGACTTTCTCCTTTTTTGTCTTCTCCACACAATCCCCATCATCATATTCTATTCCACCCATAGTGCTATATCCATGGCTCATGCTCATGTATTGCGTGAAGGTTGAAAAGGATTGAGATTATTTAAGTATGAAACAATTGCTTGGCTTGTCATCGGGGGTATAGAAGTTGGGAACATGTTTGTGTGACGAAAATGAAGCATAGCCAAACTATATGATTTTGTAGGGATGAACTTTCTTTTGCCATGCTATTTTGAGAAGACATGATTACTTTGATTAGTATGCTTGAAGTATTACTATTTCTTTTATCAATATGAACTTTTATTTTGTATTCATTCGGATCTGAATATTCATACCACAATTAAGAAGATTTACATTGAAATTATGCCAAAGTATCACTCAGCATCAAAAATTCTCTTTTTATCATTTACCTACTCGAGGACGAGCAGGAATTAAGCTTGGGGATGCTTGATACGTCTCCAACGTATCTATAATTTTTGATTGCTCCATGCTACTTTATCTACTATTTTAGGCAATATTGGGATTTATTATCCACTTTTATATTATTTTTGGGACTAACCTATTAACCGAAGGCCCAGCCCAGATTTGCTGTTTTATGCCTATTTCAGTGTTTCGAAGAAAAGGAATACCAAACAGAGTCAAAACAGAACGAAATCAACTGGAGAAGTTATTTTTGGAAGGAAAGCCACCCGATGGACTTGGAGTGCACGTCAAGAAAGAAGGGAGGTGCTCACGAGGGTGGGGGGCGCGCCCCCTGCCTCGTGGCCCCCCCTTCGGTCCACCGACATACTTTTTTCACCCATATATACCTACGTATCGTAAAACTTCTAGAATAGAAGATATATTGGGAGTTCCGCCACCGCAAGCCTCTATAGCCACCAAAAACCTCTCGGGAGCCCGTTCCGGCACCCTGCCGGAGGGGGAATCCGTCACCGGTGGCCATCTTCATCATCCCGGGGCTCTCCATGACGAGGAGGGAGTAGTTCACCCTCGGGGCTGAGGGTATGTACCAGTAGCTATGAGTTTGATCTCTCTCTCTCTCGTGTTCTCTCTCATGTTCCCTCTATGGCACGATCTTGATGTATCCCAAGCTTTGCTATTATAGTTGGATCTTATGATGTTTCTCCCACTCTACTCTCTTGTGATGAATTGAGTTTCCCCTTTGAAGTTATCTTATCGGATTGAGTCTTTTATGAGAACACTTGATGTATGTCTTGCCATGTTTATCTGTGGTGACAATGGGATATGATGTGCCACTTGATGTATGTTTTGGTGACCAACTTGCGGGTTCCGCCCATGAACCTATGCATAGGGGTTGGCACACGTTCTTGACTCTCCGGTAGAAACTTTGGGGCACTCTTTGTAGTACTTTGTGTTGGTTGGATGAATTTGAGATTGTGTGACGCATATCGTATAATCATGCCCACGGATACTTGAGGTGACAATGGAGTATCTAGGTGACATTAGGGTTTTGGTTGATTTGTGTCTTAAGGTGTTATTCTAGTATGAATTATATGATGGATCGAGCGGAAAGAATAGCTTTATGTTATTTTACTATGAACTCTTGAATAGATAGAACAGAAAGGATAACTTTGAGGTGGTTTCGTACCCTACCATAATCTCTATTTTTGTTCTCCGCTATTGGTGGCTTCGGAGTGACTCTTTGTTGCATGTTGAGGGCTTGTTATATGATCTATCTATGTTATTATTGTTGAGAGAACTTGCACTAGTGAAAGTATGAACCCTAGGCCTTGTTTCCTATCATTGCAATACCGTTTACGCTCACTTTTACCACTTGTTACCTTGCTGTTTTTATTATTTCAGATTACAAAAACCTATATCTACTATCTACTTTGCACTTGTATCACCATCTCTTCGCCGAACTAGTGCACCTATACAATTTACCATTGTATTGGGTGTGTTGGGGACACAAGAGACTCTTTGTTATTTGGTCGCAGGGTTGCTTGAGAGAGACCATCTTCATCCTACGCCTCCCACTGATTGATAAACCTTAGGTCAATCACTTGAGGAAAATTTGCTACTGTCCTACAAACCTGTGCACTTGCAGGCCCAACAACGTCTACAAGAAGAAGGTTGTGTAGTAGACATCATTGGATATTATATCTGAAACCCAACCTTTATCTCCACATTCTAAGCAAAAAATGATTGACCTTGCAGGTGAGCTCATAAAGCTCTGGAGGAATGAGGAGATAAACCAGGCAGAGGTCCATGGAAAGAGATATACTTGAAGGTGAGCATAATACTGCTTATTTTCATGTTGTACTAATCAGAGGAGGAGAAAGAAAACTATCTCTTGCCTAGAGGTACCATTAGGTCCTGTTGAAAGTGTAGATGGCATTATTCAGATAACTGTAGAGTACTACAAAAATTTGTTTAGCAAAGAGGAGGGCTTAGACATTAAGATGGATGATTCTTTCTGGGATGAGTGCACTAAAATCTCCCCTGAGTAGAATGAATTCCTAGATGCTCCCTTCTCTGAAGAGGTGGTTAAGGATGCTATGTTTGGGTCCTATGCTGAAGGTGCCCCAGGTCTTGATGGCTTTCCTTTTCTGTTCTATCAGAAGTTCTGGCACCTGATTAAGAATGATCTTATGAGTATGTTTGCTTCTTGGGATAAAGGGGAGCTAGACTTGTATAGGCTTGATTTCTCTCTGCTTACCCTAATCCCTAAGGAACCTGATGCTTCTACAATTCAGAAGTTCAGGACTAGTGCCCTAACTAATTGCAGTGAGAAGATCTTTGCTAAGTGTGCCACCAATAGGCTTGGCCCAGTTTGTGAAGATCTCATTGCTCCTAACCAATTTTCCTTCCTTAAGGGTAGATATATTGTGCAAAGTGCGGTTTCTTCTCATGAAATTATTCATGATGCTGTAATACATAAGACTCACGGTTTCATTTTTAAATTGGACTATGAGAAGGCATATGATAGAGTCAGTCATGAGTTCCTCTTTAAGATGCTGGCCCATAGGGGCTTTATTCCCAAATGGGTTAGATTGATATAGTCCTTGTTGGACAAAGCATCTGTAGGAGTTAGGATTAATAATATCAATATCAAGTTCTTCATTGCTACTAAAGGGGTGAGACAGGGGGATCCAGTCTCTCCCCTTCTCATTAACCTTGTTGCAGATGTCTTTACTAGGATGCTTAATAGAGCTGCTCAGCATTCTCACATTAGAGGGCTAATGACCAGGTTGTATCGTAATGGGGTGGTTAGCCTGCAGTATGCAGATGACACCCTCATCTTTATTGATGACAAGCTTGAAACTGCTTAGGACTTAAAATGGTTTATGTCTTGTTTTGAGCAGCTTTCAGGCCTTAGGATCAACTTTCACAAGTGTGACTTAATCCCCCCTGATTGTGCCTGAGAATATCTCTGGGCCTGTTTCCCAAGCTCTGGGTGCAGACTAGGAGATCCTCTAATGAAGTATTTGGGTGTTCCTTTGCACCCCTCCAAGTTGAGGAGGGGGGTCTGCAGCCTGTGGTGGATGAAACCCTCAGTAGAGGGGCTGGGTGGAGAGGTAGACTCATGTCCCCAGCAAAGAGACTGGTGCTGGTTAAAGCTTGTGTAGCTAGTATCCCCATGTATCTTTTTAGTTTCATTAAGTTTCCTAAGTGGGCCATTAATCTTATGAACTCTCAGTTGGCTCACTGCTTTTGGGATAGCTATGATGGGCATTTTAAGTATCATCTAGCTAACATTGAGCTTGACTATGAAAAAAGAGTTTGGTGGCCTTGGTATCCGTAACCTTGCTGATATGAACCTTTGTTTACTAGCCTCTTGGGTTAGGAGGCATGAGCAGGGGGCTAGAAAAATATGGAAGAAGATTGTTGATTTCAAGTACCAAAACTTCTCTCCCAACATATTTTCTTGCCCAACCTTGCATGCCTCCCCCTTCTGGAAAGGGGTTATTTGGGCTGCCAAGATGCTAAGTTTGGGTATAATTGGCAGGTAGGAAATGGGAGGAAAGTAAAGTTTTGGGAGGATCAATGGTTTGGTACTTGTAGCCTAGCTATCCAATTCTAGGAGATATATTCCATTTCGAATGAGCAGTAGATAACTATTGTAGAGGCTTGGGATGGTACCAACCTGAAAATAACATTCAGAAGATGTGTGGTAGGCTCCTGCATCAATGGCTTGACCTGCTTAGTATTGCTCAATCCCTATCTCTAAATGATAAAGATGATGCTCTTATTTGGAAACTATATTCCAAGGGGGCATATACTGTTAGCTCTTTGTATGCAGTGCTAAACTTTTGAGGTATTATGCCTGTCCATGTGACTGCTGTCTGGAGGATCCGTGTTCCCCCCAGGATCCATATATTCCTATGGATGCTCGCTGACAATAAGCAGCCGACCAGGAATAATTTGTCCAAGAGGCAACAGGTTGATGCGTTGTGTTGTGTTTTCCGCTCAAAGCCTGAAACAGGCGCACACCTGTTCTTTGGCTGTGCTGTTGCTAGGGAGGTGTGGAGAAGTGCACATCAGATTACTGATGGTGCTTTGTATCCGCAATTCCTGGATATAGATGGGCGGTGGTTGAGTCCGAAAAAGCATGATGTAGATAATATTCTTAGCACTATTGTTCTCTAGTCCATCTGGAAGAAAAAGAATGATATATGTTTTAGCGGTGCTCCTTGGCTGGGTTTGCAGGATCTGCTAAGAAGCGTTGCAGGCTGGTGCGACCTCTGGAAGGTGCTATGCTCTCACTTCAAAAAAAAGACATATCCATGACATTTTGGGCCAAACGAAATTTTTTCCTGTCATACATATGACACTTCTATGACGATAATTGTGACAAAACCCAGTATCATCATAGATGTGGTGGGCTCCTACTTCTTTGACAAAAAATCATGGCAGAAAATGGGCTTTTCATCCTGGGCGGGCCGGAGACACAGCTGCATGACTTTCTTTGGGCCGTCCATGACGGAAAAAACCGTGGTAGAAGGCGAGGGTGAGGAAAATTTCGGGGAGTTGCCGGTTACGGTGGGAGGTCGGGGGCCGAGCGATGCGTGTTTCTCTCGTACACGTACGCGCGTGTGTGCGAGGTGTTGGCTCTAACTGAACCTGAGCGAGGCATTGGGCTCTAACTGAACCCGAGCGAATGCACTACAGGCTACGCGTTACTGAACCTGAGCGATCGATCGATGGCTGTTAACTGAACCCGATCGAGCAATTCCTTTGCTACTGCTGCTAGCTGAAGCCGATCGATTGGATGAACAGTGAGTGTTGCGA